>NC_082642.1:23286263-23443000 GCF_028023285.1 Balaenoptera ricei | reverse complement strand
TGACAGGAAATGACCAAGGGATAACGAGAAGACCTTAGTTATTGAGAGCATCAGGGCCTTAGTTAGCAGCAGCATGAGCGCCTTAATCAGGACCAGCGCCAGGGCTTGATGTATGGACAGCATCAGAGCCTAACTAAGGTACAGCAACAGGGCCTAAGTGAGGCCTATCTTTAGGGCCTGAGTAAGGGACAGTATCAGGGCATGACTTAGGAGCAGCATAAAGGCCTCTGTAGGATCAGCATTAGGGTCTTCGTTAAAGCTATTATCAGGGCCTCCGTTAGGGATAGCCTCAAGGCCTCACTTAGGGACAGCGTCAGGGCTTACTTTGGGAAAGTTTCAGGACCTTGGTAAGACATGGGTCAGGCTATTAGCTCAGGATAATATCAGGTGTTCAGATATTGAGGGCAGCAGGGCCTTAGTTAGAGGCAGTGTCAGGGCCTAAGTTAGGACTAGCATCAGAGCCTTTGTTAGGTACAGTGTCAGCGACTGAGTTAGGTGTAGTGTCAGAGCCTTAGTTAGGGACAGTGTCAGGGCCTGCATTAGGACGAGCCTCCAGGCCTCAGTTAGGGACAGGTTCACGGCCTCGGACCTAAAATTCAGGGCCTCATTTAGGGACAGCATCAGGGATTTAGCTAGCATAAGGGGATCTACAGCTGAAAGCAACCTGAACACCACCACAAGCAGATGCAGAAGTGAACCATGCACGCTCCTATGAAGGAATATTCCACAGCAGTTGAGTACATTTTGTTTAAAGTTAGTAACACTATAAAAATTATGTTTTGAAGAAAACTATATTCAGAAGATGAAAGAATCTCGTTCTAAAGAATCTCTTTAGCTAATCTCGACATTAGCTAAAGAGAAGGTTAGGTTAAGGTCTAGGGAGAGTGTCAGGAAATGACCTAGGGATAGTGTCAAGACCTTAGTTACTTAGCACATCAGGACCTAATTTAGGAGCAGTGAGTGTCAGGGCTTCGGGTAGGAACAGCGTCAGAGCCTGACTTAGGCAGTGGGACAGGGCCTGAGTGAGGCCTAGCGTCAGGGCCTTAGCTAGAGACAGTGTCAGGGCATGACTTAGGAGCAGCATAAGAGCCACGGTAGGATCAGCCTCAGGGGCTATGTTAAAGATATTATCAGGGCCTCTGTTAGGGACAGCCTCAAGGCCTCACTTAGAGACAGCATCAGGGCTTCCTTAGGGACAGTTTCAGGACCTTGCTAAGAGATGGGTCAAGAAATTAGCTCAGGATAGTGTCAGGACTTTAGATATTGACGGCAGCAGGGCCTTAGTTAGGGACAGTGTCAGGCCCTGAATTAGGACGAACATCGAGGCCTTAGGTACGGACAGGGTCACAGCCTCGAGAGTAATTTTAGGCCCTTAGTTAAGGACAGCAGCAGGGCTGTCGTTAGCATAAGAGGCACGACATTTGCTAGGGACAGGGTCAGGTTATAGTCTAGGGATAGTGTCAGGAAAGGACCTAAGCATAGTGTCAAAACCTTAGTTACTGAGACTCTCAGATCCTTATTTAGAACCAGTGTCAGGGCTTCAGGTAGGGACAGCATCAGAGCCTGACTTAGGGAGAGCGACAGGGCCTGAGTGAGGCCTAGCGTCAGGCCCTTAGCTGAGGACACTGTCAGGGCATGACTTAGGAACAGAATCAGCGCCTCTGTTGGATCAGCCTTAGCGTCTTTGTTACAGATATGATCAGGGCTTGACTTAGTCACAGCGTCAAGGCCTCAGTTAGGGAAAGCTTCAGGACCTGAGTTAGGGACAGCCTCAGTTCTTAACACAGGGACAGCGACAGGGCTTTCTTAGGGACAGTGTCAGGACCTTGGTTCGAAATATGTCAGGATATTAACTCAGGCTAGTGTCCAGTTTTGAGTTATTGCTGACAGCAGGGCCTATATTAGGGGCCAATTCTGAGCCTTACTTAGAGACAGTGTCAGGGCCTGAGTTAGGACTAGCATCAGAGCCCTTGTCAAGTACAGTGTCAGGGACTGAGTTAGGTGTAGTGTCAGGGCTTTAGTTAGGGACAGTGTCAGCGCCTCAGTTAGGATGAGCCTCCAACCTCAGTTAGGGACAGGTTGACGGCCTCGGGACTAATTTCAGGCTCTTAGTTAGAGACAGCATCAGGGATTTAGTTAGCATAAGAGGCTCGACAATAGCTAAAGACAAGTTTAGGTTAAGATCTAGGGATAGTGTCAGGAAATGGCCTAGGGATAGTGTCAAGACCATAGCTAATTAGAGCATCAGTGCCTAATTTAGGCCCAGTGTCAGGGCTTCAGTTAGGGACAGAGTCTTAGCCTGACTTAGGGAGAGCGACAGGGCCTGAGTGATGCCTAGAGTCAGGGCCTTAGCTACGGACAGCATCAGGACATGACATAGGATCAACATAAGGGTCTCTGTAAGATCAGCATTAGAGTTTAGTTAAAGACATTATCAGGACCTCTGTGAGGGACAGCCTCAGGGCCTCACTTAGGGACAGTGTCAGGGCTAAGGTTGGGAGAGTTTCAGGACCTTGGTAAGACATGGGTCAGGATATTAGCTCAGGATAATGTCAGGACTTTAGATATTGATGGTAGCAGCGCCTACGTTAGGGAAAGTTTCAAGGCGTTAGTTAGGAGTAGCGGGCCTCTGATAGGTCCAGTGTCAGATCCTCAGTTAGCAATAGTGTTAGGGCCTTAGTTAGGGACTGTGTCAGGGCCGGATGTAGGGCGAGCATCTAGGCCTTAGTTCGGGACAGTTTCATGGTCTTGGGACTAAATTCAGTGCCTGAGGTAGGCACAGCCTAAGGGCTTCAGTTAGCATAAGAGGCAGGACATTAGCTAGTGACCGTGTCAGTTTAACATCTAGGGATAGGGTCAGGAAATGACCTAAGGATAGCGTGAAGACCTTTGTTACGGAGACTCTCAGGGCCTTATTCAGAACCAGTGTTAGGGCTTCAGGTAGGGACAGCATCAGAGCCTGACTTAGGGAGAGCGTTAGGGTCTGAGTGAGGCCTAGCATCAGACACTTAGTGGGGGACACTATCGGGGCATGACTTAGGAGCAGCATCAGGGCCTCTGTTGGATCAGCCTTAGGGTCTTAGTTAAAGACATGATCAGGGTCTGAGTTAGTCACAGCATCAAGGCCTGAGTTAGTTAGGGAAAGCTTCAGGGCCTCACTTAGGGACAGCGTCAGGGCTTACTTTGGGACAGTTTCAGGACCTTGCTAAGACATGGGTCAGGTTATTAGCTCCGGAAAATGTCAGGACTTTAGATGTTGATGGCAGCAGCCCTTAGTTAGAGACAGTGTCAGGCCCTGAGTTACGACTAGCATCAGAGCCTTTGTTAGATACAATGTACGGGACTGAATTAGGAGTAGAGTCAGGGCCTTAGTTAGTGACAGTGTCAGGGCCTGACTTAGGGAGAGCGACAGGGCCTGAGTGAGGCCTAGCGTCAGGCCCTTAGCTGGGCACACTGTCAGGGCATAACTTTGGAGCAGCATCAGCGTCTTTGCTGGATCAGCATTAAGGTCTTCGTTAGGTACATGATCAGGGCCTGAATTAGTCACAGCTTCAAGGCTTCAGTTAAGGAAAGCTTCAGGGCCTGAGTTAGGGACAGCCTCAGGTCTTCACTTAGGGACAGCGTCAGGGCTTACTTTGGGACAGTTTCAGGACCTTGGAAAGACATAGGTCAGGATATTCGCTCAGGATAATGTCAGGACTTTTGATAGTGATGGCAGCAGGGCCTTAGTTACAGACGGTTTCAGAGCCTGAGTTAGGCCTAGCATCAGGGACTTTGTCAGGTACAGTGTAAGGGACTGAGTTAGGAGTAGTGTCAGGGCCTTGCTTAGGGACAGTGTCAGGGTCTGATTTAGGTGTACTGTCTGAGACCTAGTTAGGGACAGTGCTAGGGCCTGAGTTAGGATTAGTGTCAAGGCCTTCTTTAGGACCAATTTCAGGGCCTTAGTTTGGACTAGCATCAGAGCCATTGTTAGGAATCGTATGAGGGCCTGAGTTAGGCATACTATCAGGGCCTTAGTTAGGGACAGTTTTAGGGCCTGAGTTAGGATTAGTGTCAAGGCCTTATTTAGGAGCAATTTTAGGGCTTTAGTTTGGACTAGCAACAAAGCCTTTGTTAGGTATCATGTCGGGGCCTCAGTTAGGTGTAGTGTCAGGGCCATTGTTAGGGACAGTATCAGGGCCTGACTTAGGAGAAGTGCAGGGCCTTAGCCAGGGAAAGTGTCAGGGCCTTAGTTAGGGACATTATCAGGGCCTGAATTAGCAGTAGTGTCCAAAGTCCTTAGTGAGGGGAGTAAGGAGTAAGTCAGGACTGAGACCCTGACACTGTTCTTAAATAAGGCCCTGACATTACCTGTAACACAGGTCCTGATCTGATTCCTATCATAGGCGCTGATGTTGGACTTAACTAAGGCCCTGACACTGGTCCTAACTAAAGCTGTGACACTACTCTTAACTCAGGCCCTGACACTGTCCCTAACAAAGCCTCGGACACTACTCCTAAATCAGGCCCTGACACTGTCCCTAACTAAGGCCCTGACATGCACCTAACTCAGGCCCTGACACTGTCTCTAACTAAGGCCCTGATACTACTCCAAACTCAGCACTGACACTGTCACTAACTAAGGCCCTGACACTATTCATAGCTCACGCCCTAACACAACTCCTAAATCATGCCCTGACAATGTCCCTAACTAAGGCCCTGACACTACTCCTATCTCAAGCAATGACACTGTCCCTAACTTAGGCCTTGACACTACTCCCAAACTAGGCACTGACATTGTCCCTAACTAAGGCCTTGACATGACTCTCAACTCAGGCACTAACACTGTCCCTAACTAAGGACTTGACACTACTCTTAACTCAGGCCCTGGCACAGTCCCTAACAAAGGCCTGCCACTACCCCCAACTCTAGCACTGAGAGTGTCCCTAACTACGGCCATCACACTACTCCTAACTCAGGCACTGACGCTGTCCCGAAGTAAGGCCCTGACACTACTCCCAACGCAGGCACTGACGCTATCCCTAACTAAGGCTCTGACACTACTCCCAACACAGGCATTGACACTGTCCCTACCTAAGGCCCTCACACTACTACTTACTTAGGCACTGACACGCTACCTAACTAAGGCCCTGAGACTACTTCTACCTCAGACCCTGACACGGTCCCTAACGAAGGGCCTGATACCACTCCCAACACAGGCACTGACACTCTCCCTAACTAAGGCCTTGACACTACTTTTAACTCATGCCCTGATGCTGTCCCCATAAAAGACCCTGGGACTCTTCCCAACTCAGGCACTGACACTCTCCCTAACTAAGACCCTGACACTACTCCCATCGCAGCCACTGACACTGTCCCTAATGCCCTGACACTACTTCCAACTCAGGCACTGACACTGTCCCTAACTAGGCCCTGACACTACTCCCAGCTCAGGCACTGACACTGTCCCTAACTAAGGCCCTGACATAACTCCCAACTCCGGCACTGACACTTTCTCTAACTAAGGCCCTGAAACTACTCACAACTCAGGCCCTGACACTGTTCCTAACTACCGGTCTCAGACTACTCCTAACTTAGGCCCTGACACTATTCCTAACACAGTCACTGACACTGTCCCTAACTAAGGTCCTGAGACTATTCCTAACTCAGACCCTGACACTGTCCATAACTTAGGCCATGTCACTACTCCCAACTCAGGCACTGACGCTGTTCCTAACTAAGGGTCTGACACTACTCCAAACTGAGACACTGACACTCTTCCAAATTAAGGCCTTGACACTACTCTTAACTCAGGCCCTGACACTGTCCATAATCAAGACCCTGACAAAAATCCCAACTTAGGCACTGACAATGTCCGTAACTAAGGCCCTGACAAAAATCCCAACTTAGGCACTGACAATATCCGTAACTAAGGCCCTGACACTATTCCCATCTCAGCCACTGACACTGTCCCTAACTATGGCCCTGACACTACTCCCAACGCAAGCACTGGTGCTGTCCCTAACTAAGGCACTGGCTCTACTCCCAACTCGCCCTGGCGCTGTCCCTAACTAAGGCTCTGACACTACTCCCAATTCAGGCAATGACAGTGTCCCTAACTGAGTCAATGATACTACTCCCAACTCAAGCACTAAGGCTCTGGATCATTGTGATGACAAGCGCCGTGGAGCATTGTGATGACAAGGGTCATGGAGAATTGTGATGACGGGTCATGGAGCATTGTGGTGACAAGGGCCATGGAGCATTTTGATTACAGGGGTCATGGGCCATTGTGATGAAAGTGGTCATGGAGCATTGTGATTAAAGTGGTCATGGAACATTGTGATAAAAGTGGTCATGTAGCATTGTGATGTAAAGTGCTATGGAGCATTGGTATGACAGGGGTCATGGAGCATAGTGATGACAAATGCGTGGAGATTTGTGATGACGAGGACCATGGAGCATTGAGATTATAAGGATCATGCAGCATTGTGATGACAGGGGCCATGGAGCATTTTAATGACAAGGGACATGGAGCATTGTGATGACAGCGGTCATGGAGCATTGTGGTGACCAGCGGCATGGAGCCTTGTGAAGAAAGGGGTACTGTAACATTGTGATGAAAGGGTCAAGGAGCATTTTGATTACAAGGTTCATGGAGCATTGTGATGACAGAGCTCATGTGGCATTATGATGACAGTGGTCCTGGAGCAATGTGATGAACGTTGTCATGGAGCACTGTGATTACAGGGGCCATGGAGAATTGTGATGACAAAGGCCAGGGAACATTGTGATGACAGGGGTCATGGAGCATTGTGATGAAAACGGACCTGGAGCATTGTGATGAAAGGGGTCATGGCTCATTGTGATGACAGCGGGCCTGGAACATTGTGATGACAGGGGTCACGGGGCATTGTGATGACAAGGGCCATGGAACATTTTGATGACAGTGGTCATATGGCATTTTGAATGACAGGGGCCATGAAGCATTGTGATGACAAGAGTCATGGAGACTTGTGATGACAGGGGGCATGGAGCTTTGTGATTTCACAGGCATGTAGCATTTTAGACAAGGGTCATGGAGCATTGTGATGAAAGGGGTCATGGAGCATTGTGATGATAAGGGCATGGAGCATTGTGATGACAATGGCATGTAGCATTGCGATGACAAAGGTCATGGAGCATTGTGATGACAGGGGTTATGGAGCATTGTGATGAAAAGGGCGTGGAGCATTGTGATGACAGTGGTCCTGGAACATTGTGACGATAAGGGCATCGAGCCGAGTTAGGGACAGTCTAGCGGCCTTGGGACTAAATTCAGTGCCTGAATTAGGCACAGCCTAAGGTCTTTAGTTAGCATAAGAGGTAGGACATTAGCTTGGGACAGGGTTAGGGTAAAGGCTTGGAATCGTGTCAGGATATGACCTAAGGATAGTGTGAAGACCTTTGTTACTGAGACTCTCAGGGACTTATTCAGAAGCAGTGTTAGGGCTTCAGGTAGGGACAGCATCAGGGCCTGACTTAGGGAGAGCGACAGGGCCTGAGTGAGGCCTAATGTCAGGCCCTTAGCTGGGGACACTGTCAGGGAATGACTTAGGAGCAGCATCAGTGCCTTTGTTGGATCAGCTTTAGGTTCTTAGTTAAAGACATGACCGGAGCCCTAGTTAGTCACAGCGTCAAGGCCTCAGTTAGGGAAAGCTTCAGGGTCTGAGTTACAGACAGCCTCAGGTCTTCACTTAAAGACAGCGACAGGGCTTTCTTAGGGACAGTGCCAGGACCTTGGTTAGAAAGGAGTCAGGATATTAGCTCAGGAGAGTGTCAGGATTTTAGTTATTGCTGGCAGCAGGGCCTATATTAAGGACAGATTCCGGGCCTTTGTTAGAGTCAGTGTCATGGCCTTAGTTAGGAGTAGTCAGGGCCTTAGTTAGGGAGAGCATTAGGGTTTCAGTTAGCATAAGATGCAGGAGATTATCTCGGGACAGAGTCAGGTTCCAGGCCAGAGATAGTGACAGGAAATGACCAAGGGATAACGAGAAGACCTTAGTTATTGAGAGCATCAGGGCCTTAGTTAGCAGCAGCATGAGCGCCTTAATCAGGACCAGCGCCAGGGCTTGATGTATGGACAGCATCAGAGCCTAACTAAGGTACAGCAACAGGGCCTAAGTGAGGCCTATCTTTAGGGCCTGAGTAAGGGACAGTATCAGGGCATGACTTAGGAGCAGCATAAAGGCCTCTGTAGGATCAGCATTAGGGTCTTCGTTAAAGCTATTATCAGGGCCTCCGTTAGGGATAGCCTCAAGGCCTCACTTAGGGACAGCGTCAGGGCTTACTTTGGGAAAGTTTCAGGACCTTGGTAAGACATGGGTCAGGCTATTAGCTCAGGATAATATCAGGTGTTCAGATATTGAGGGCAGCAGGGCCTTAGTTAGAGGCAGTGTCAGGGCCTAAGTTAGGACTAGCATCAGAGCCTTTGTTAGGTACAGTGTCAGCGACTGAGTTAGGTGTAGTGTCAGAGCCTTAGTTAGGGACAGTGTCAGGGCCTGCATTAGGACGAGCCTCCAGGCCTCAGTTAGGGACAGGTTCACGGCCTCGGACCTAAAATTCAGGGCCTCATTTAGGGACAGCATCAGGGATTTAGCTAGCATAAGGGGATCTACAGCTGAAAGCAACCTGAACACCACCACAAGCAGATGCAGAAGTGAACCATGCACGCTCCTATGAAGGAATATTCCACAGCAGTTGAGTACATTTTGTTTAAAGTTAGTAACACTATAAAAATTATGTTTTGAAGAAAACTATATTCAGAAGATGAAAGAATCTCGTTCTAAAGAATCTCTTTAGCTAATCTCGACATTAGCTAAAGAGAAGGTTAGGTTAAGGTCTAGGGAGAGTGTCAGGAAATGACCTAGGGATAGTGTCAAGACCTTAGTTACTTAGCACATCAGGACCTAATTTAGGAGCAGTGAGTGTCAGGGCTTCGGGTAGGAACAGCGTCAGAGCCTGACTTAGGCAGTGGGACAGGGCCTGAGTGAGGCCTAGCGTCAGGGCCTTAGCTAGAGACAGTGTCAGGGCATGACTTAGGAGCAGCATAAGAGCCACGGTAGGATCAGCCTCAGGGGCTATGTTAAAGATATTATCAGGGCCTCTGTTAGGGACAGCCTCAAGGCCTCACTTAGAGACAGCATCAGGGCTTCCTTAGGGACAGTTTCAGGACCTTGCTAAGAGATGGGTCAAGAAATTAGCTCAGGATAGTGTCAGGACTTTAGATATTGACGGCAGCAGGGCCTTAGTTAGGGACAGTGTCAGGCCCTGAATTAGGACGAACATCGAGGCCTTAGGTACGGACAGGGTCACAGCCTCGAGAGTAATTTTAGGCCCTTAGTTAAGGACAGCAGCAGGGCTGTCGTTAGCATAAGAGGCACGACATTTGCTAGGGACAGGGTCAGGTTATAGTCTAGGGATAGTGTCAGGAAAGGACCTAAGCATAGTGTCAAAACCTTAGTTACTGAGACTCTCAGATCCTTATTTAGAACCAGTGTCAGGGCTTCAGGTAGGGACAGCATCAGAGCCTGACTTAGGGAGAGCGACAGGGCCTGAGTGAGGCCTAGCGTCAGGCCCTTAGCTGAGGGCACTGTCAGGGCATGACTTAGGAACAGAATCAGCGCCTCTGTTGGATCAGCCTTAGCGTCTTTGTTACAGATATGATCAGGGCTTGACTTAGTCACAGCGTCAAGGCCTCAGTTAGGGAAAGCTTCAGGACCTGAGTTAGGGACAGCCTCAGTTCTTAACACAGGGACAGCGACAGGGCTTTCTTAGGGACAGTGTCAGGACCTTGGTTCGAAATATGTCAGGATATTAACTCAGGCTAGTGTCCAGTTTTGAGTTATTGCTGACAGCAGGGCCTATATTAGGGGCCAATTCTGAGCCTTACTTAGAGACAGTGTCAGGGCCTGAGTTAGGACTAGCATCAGAGCCCTTGTCAAGTACAGTGTCAGGGACTGAGTTAGGTGTAGTGTCAGGGCTTTAGTTAGGGACAGTGTCAGCGCCTCAGTTAGGATGAGCCTCCAACCTCAGTTAGGGACAGGTTGACGGCCTCGGGACTAATTTCAGGCTCTTAGTTAGAGACAGCATCAGGGATTTAGTTAGCATAAGAGGCTCGACAATAGCTAAAGACAAGTTTAGGTTAAGATCTAGGGATAGTGTCAGGAAATGGCCTAGGGATAGTGTCAAGACCATAGCTAATTAGAGCATCAGTGCCTAATTTAGGCCCAGTGTCAGGGCTTCAGTTAGGGACAGAGTCTTAGCCTGACTTAGGGAGAGCGACAGGGCCTGAGTGATGCCTAGAGTCAGGGCCTTAGCTACGGACAGCATCAGGACATGACATAGGATCAACATAAGGGTCTCTGTAAGATCAGCATTAGAGTTTAGTTAAAGACATTATCAGGACCTCTGTGAGGGACAGCCTCAGGGCCTCACTTAGGGACAGTGTCAGGGCTAAGGTTGGGAGAGTTTCAGGACCTTGGTAAGACATGGGTCAGGATATTAGCTCAGGATAATGTCAGGACTTTAGATATTGATGGTAGCAGCGCCTACGTTAGGGAAAGTTTCAAGGCGTTAGTTAGGAGTAGCGGGCCTCTGATAGGTCCAGTGTCAGATCCTCAGTTAGCAATAGTGTTAGGGCCTTAGTTAGGGACTGTGTCAGGGCCGGATGTAGGGCGAGCATCTAGGCCTTAGTTCGGGACAGTTTCATGGTCTTGGGACTAAATTCAGTGCCTGAGGTAGGCACAGCCTAAGGGCTTCAGTTAGCATAAGAGGCAGGACATTAGCTAGTGACCGTGTCAGTTTAACATCTAGGGATAGGGTCAGGAAATGACCTAAGGATAGCGTGAAGACCTTTGTTACGGAGACTCTCAGGGCCTTATTCAGAACCAGTGTTAGGGCTTCAGGTAGGGACAGCATCAGAGCCTGACTTAGGGAGAGCGTTAGGGTCTGAGTGAGGCCTAGCATCAGACACTTAGTGGGGGACACTATCGGGGCATGACTTAGGAGCAGCATCAGGGCCTCTGTTGGATCAGCCTTAGGGTCTTAGTTAAAGACATGATCAGGGTCTGAGTTAGTCACAGCATCAAGGCCTGAGTTAGTTAGGGAAAGCTTCAGGGCCTCACTTAGGGACAGCGTCAGGGCTTACTTTGGGACAGTTTCAGGACCTTGCTAAGACATGGGTCAGGTTATTAGCTCCGGAAAATGTCAGGACTTTAGATGTTGATGGCAGCAGCCCTTAGTTAGAGACAGTGTCAGGCCCTGAGTTACGACTAGCATCAGAGCCTTTGTTAGATACAATGTACGGGACTGAATTAGGAGTAGAGTCAGGGCCTTAGTTAGTGACAGTGTCAGGGCCTGACTTAGGGAGAGCGACAGGGCCTGAGTGAGGCCTAGCGTCAGGCCCTTAGCTGGGCACACTGTCAGGGCATAACTTTGGAGCAGCATCAGCGTCTTTGCTGGATCAGCATTAAGGTCTTCGTTAGGTACATGATCAGGGCCTGAATTAGTCACAGCTTCAAGGCTTCAGTTAAGGAAAGCTTCAGGGCCTGAGTTAGGGACAGCCTCAGGTCTTCACTTAGGGACAGCGTCAGGGCTTACTTTGGGACAGTTTCAGGACCTTGGAAAGACATAGGTCAGGATATTCGCTCAGGATAATGTCAGGACTTTTGATAGTGATGGCAGCAGGGCCTTAGTTACAGACGGTTTCAGAGCCTGAGTTAGGCCTAGCATCAGGGACTTTGTCAGGTACAGTGTAAGGGACTGAGTTAGGAGTAGTGTCAGGGCCTTGCTTAGGGACAGTGTCAGGGTCTGATTTAGGTGTACTGTCTGAGACCTAGTTAGGGACAGTGCTAGGGCCTGAGTTAGGATTAGTGTCAAGGCCTTCTTTAGGACCAATTTCAGGGCCTTAGTTTGGACTAGCATCAGAGCCATTGTTAGGAATCGTATGAGGGCCTGAGTTAGGCATACTATCAGGGCCTTAGTTAGGGACAGTTTTAGGGCCTGAGTTAGGATTAGTGTCAAGGCCTTATTTAGGAGCAATTTTAGGGCTTTAGTTTGGACTAGCAACAAAGCCTTTGTTAGGTATCATGTCGGGGCCTCAGTTAGGTGTAGTGTCAGGGCCATTGTTAGGGACAGTATCAGGGCCTGACTTAGGAGAAGTGCAGGGCCTTAGCCAGGGAAAGTGTCAGGGCCTTAGTTAGGGACATTATCAGGGCCTGAATTAGCAGTAGTGTCCAAAGTCCTTAGTGAGGGGAGTAAGGAGTAAGTCAGGACTGAGACCCTGACACTGTTCTTAAATAAGGCCCTGACATTACCTGTAACACAGGTCCTGATCTGATTCCTATCATAGGCGCTGATGTTGGACTTAACTAAGGCCCTGACACTGGTCCTAACTAAAGCTGTGACACTACTCTTAACTCAGGCCCTGACACTGTCCCTAACAAAGCCTCGGACACTACTCCTAAATCAGGCCCTGACACTGTCCCTAACTAAGGCCCTGACATGCACCTAACTCAGGCCCTGACACTGTCTCTAACTAAGGCCCTGATACTACTCCAAACTCAGCACTGACACTGTCACTAACTAAGGCCCTGACACTATTCATAGCTCACGCCCTAACACAACTCCTAAATCATGCCCTGACAATGTCCCTAACTAAGGCCCTGACACTACTCCTATCTCAAGCAATGACACTGTCCCTAACTTAGGCCTTGACACTACTCCCAAACTAGGCACTGACATTGTCCCTAACTAAGGCCTTGACATGACTCTCAACTCAGGCACTAACACTGTCCCTAACTAAGGACTTGACACTACTCTTAACTCAGGCCCTGGCACAGTCCCTAACAAAGGCCTGCCACTACCCCCAACTCTAGCACTGAGAGTGTCCCTAACTACGGCCATCACACTACTCCTAACTCAGGCACTGACGCTGTCCCGAAGTAAGGCCCTGACACTACTCCCAACGCAGGCACTGACGCTATCCCTAACTAAGGCTCTGACACTACTCCCAACACAGGCATTGACACTGTCCCTACCTAAGGCCCTCACACTACTACTTACTTAGGCACTGACACGCTACCTAACTAAGGCCCTGAGACTACTTCTACCTCAGACCCTGACACGGTCCCTAACGAAGGGCCTGATACCACTCCCAACACAGGCACTGACACTCTCCCTAACTAAGGCCTTGACACTACTTTTAACTCATGCCCTGATGCTGTCCCCATAAAAGACCCTGGGACTCTTCCCAACTCAGGCACTGACACTCTCCCTAACTAAGACCCTGACACTACTCCCATCGCAGCCACTGACACTGTCCCTAATGCCCTGACACTACTTCCAACTCAGGCACTGACACTGTCCCTAACTAGGCCCTGACACTACTCCCAGCTCAGGCACTGACACTGTCCCTAACTAAGGCCCTGACATAACTCCCAACTCTGGCACTGACACTTTCTCTAACTAAGGCCCTGAAACTACTCACAACTCAGGCCCTGACACTGTTCCTAACTACCGGTCTCAGACTACTCCTAACTTAGGCCCTGACACTATTCCTAACACAGTCACTGACACTGTCCCTAACTAAGGTCCTGAGACTATTCCTAACTCAGACCCTGACACTGTCCATAACTTAGGCCATGTCACTACTCCCAACTCAGGCACTGACGCTGTTCCTAACTAAGGGTCTGACACTACTCCAAACTGAGACACTGACACTCTTCCAAATTAAGGCCTTGACACTACTCTTAACTCAGGCCCTGACACTGTCCATAATCAAGACCCTGACAAAAATCCCAACTTAGGCACTGACAATGTCCTAACTAAGGCCCTGACACTATTCCCATCTCAGCCACTGACACTGTCCCTAACTATGGCCCTGACACTACTCCCAACGCAAGCACTGGTGCTGTCCCTAACTAAGGCACTGGCACTACTCCCAACTCGCCCTGGCGCTGTCCCTAACTAAGGCTCTGACACTACTCCCAATTCAGGCAATGACAGTGTCCCTAACTGAGTCAATGATACTACTCCCAACTCAAGCACTAAGGCTCTGGATCATTGTGATGACAAGCGCCGTGGAGCATTGTGATGACAAGGGTCATGGAGAATTGTGATGACGGGTCATGGAGCATTGTGGTGACAAGGGCCATGGAGCATTTTGATTACAGGGGTCATGGGCCATTGTGATGAAAGTGGTCATGGAGCATTGTGATTAAAGTGGTCATGGAACATTGTGATAAAAGTGGTCATGTAGCATTGTGATGTAAAGTGCTATGGAGCATTGGTATGACAGGGGTCATGGAGCATAGTGATGACAAATGCGTGGAGATTTGTGATGACGAGGACCATGGAGCATTGAGATTATAAGGATCATGCAGCATTGTGATGACAGGGGCCATGGAGCATTTTAATGACAAGGGACATGGAGCATTGTGATGACAGCGGTCATGGAGCATTGTGGTGACCAGCGGCATGGAGCCTTGTGAAGAAAGGGGTACTGTAACATTGTGATGAAAGGGTCAAGGAGCATTTTGATTACAAGGTTCATGGAGCATTGTGATGACAGAGCTCATGTGGCATTATGATGACAGTGGTCCTGGAGCAATGTGATGAACGTTGTCATGGAGCACTGTGATTACAGGGGCCATGGAGAATTGTGATGACAAAGGCCAGGGAACATTGTGATGACAGGGGTCATGGAGCATTGTGATGAAAACGGACCTGGAGCATTGTGATGAAAGGGGTCATGGCTCATTGTGATGACAGCGGGCCTGGAACATTGTGATGACAGGGGTCACGGGGCATTGTGATGACAAGGGCCATGGAACATTTTGATGACAGTGGTCATATGGCATTTTGAATGACAGGGGCCATGAAGCATTGTGATGACAAGAGTCATGGAGACTTGTGATGACAGGGGGCATGGAGCTTTGTGATTTCACAGGCATGTAGCATTTTAGACAAGGGTCATGGAGCATTGTGATGAAAGGGGTCATGGAGCATTGTGATGATAAGGGCATGGAGCATTGTGATGACAATGGCATGTAGCATTGCGATGACAAAGGTCATGGAGCATTGTGATGACAGGGGTTATGGAGCATTGTGATGAAAAGGGCGTGGAGCATTGTGATGACAGTGGTCATGGAACATTGTGACGATAAGGGCATCGAGCCGAGTTAGGGAGAGTCTAGCGGCCTTGGGACTAAATTCAGTGCCTGAATTAGGCACAGCCTAAGGTCTTTAGTTAGCATAAGAGGTAGGACATTAGCTTGGGACAGGGTTAGGGTAAAGGCTTGGAATCGTGTCAGGAAATGACCTAAGGATAGTGTGAAGACCTTTGTTACTGAGACTCTCAGGGACTTATTCAGAAGCAGTGTTAGGGCTTCAGGTAGGGACAGCATCAGGGCCTGACTTAGGGAGAGCGACAGGGCCTGAGTGAGGCCTAATGTCAGGCCCTTAGCTGGGGACACTGTCAGGGAATGACTTAGGAGCAGCATCAGTGCCTTTGTTGGATCAGCTTTAGGTTCTTAGTTAAAGACATGACCGGAGCCCTAGTTAGTCACAGCGTCAAGGCCTCAGTTAGGGAAAGCTTCAGGGTCTGAGTTACAGACAGCCTCAGGTCTTCACTTAAAGACAGCGACAGGGCTTTCTTAGGGACAGTGCCAGGACCTTGGTTAGAAAGGAGTCAGGATATTAGCTCAGGAGAGTGTCAGGATTTTAGTTATTGCTGGCAGCAGGGCCTATATTAAGGACAGATTCCGGGCCTTTGTTAGAGTCAGTGTCATGGCCTTAGTTAGGAGTAGTCAGGGCCTTAGTTAGGGAGAGCATTAGGGTTTCAGTTAGCATAAGATGCAGGAGATTATCTCGGGACAGAGTCAGGTTCCAGGCCAGAGATAGTGACAGGAAATGACCAAGGGATAACGAGAAGACCTTAGTTATTGAGAGCATCAGGGCCTTAGTTAGCAGCAGCATGAGCGCCTTAATCAGGACCAGCGCCAGGGCTTGATGTATGGACAGCATCAGAGCCTAACTAAGGTACAGCAACAGGGCCTAAGTGAGGCCTATCTTTAGGGCCTGAGTAAGGGACAGTATCAGGGCATGACTTAGGAGCAGCATAAAGGCCTCTGTAGGATCAGCATTAGGGTCTTCGTTAAAGCTATTATCAGGGCCTCCGTTAGGGATAGCCTCAAGGCCTCACTTAGGGACAGCGTCAGGGCTTACTTTGGGAAAGTTTCAGGACCTTGGTAAGACATGGGTCAGGCTATTAGCTCAGGATAATATCAGGTGTTCAGATATTGAGGGCAGCAGGGCCTTAGTTAGAGGCAGTGTCAGGGCCTAAGTTAGGACTAGCATCAGAGCCTTTGTTAGGTACAGTGTCAGCGACTGAGTTAGGTGTAGTGTCAGAGCCTTAGTTAGGGACAGTGTCAGGGCCTGCATTAGGACGAGCCTCCAGGCCTCAGTTAGGGACAGGTTCACGGCCTCGGACCTAAAATTCAGGGCCTCATTTAGGGACAGCATCAGGGATTTAGCTAGCATAAGGGGATCTACAGCTGAAAGCAACCTGAACACCACCACAAGCAGATGCAGAAGTGAACCATGCACGCTCCTATGAAGGAATATTCCACAGCAGTTGAGTACATTTTGTTTAAAGTTAGTAACACTATAAAAATTATGTTTTGAAGAAAACTATATTCAGAAGATGAAAGAATCTCGTTCTAAAGAATCTCTTTAGCTAATCTCGACATTAGCTAAAGAGAAGGTTAGGTTAAGGTCTAGGGAGAGTGTCAGGAAATGACCTAGGGATAGTGTCAAGACCTTAGTTACTTAGCACATCAGGACCTAATTTAGGAGCAGTGAGTGTCAGGGCTTCGGGTAGGAACAGCGTCAGAGCCTGACTTAGGCAGTGGGACAGGGCCTGAGTGAGGCCTAGCGTCAGGGCCTTAGCTAGAGACAGTGTCAGGGCATGACTTAGGAGCAGCATAAGAGCCACGGTAGGATCAGCCTCAGGGGCTATGTTAAAGATATTATCAGGGCCTCTGTTAGGGACAGCCTCAAGGCCTCACTTAGAGACAGCATCAGGGCTTCCTTAGGGACAGTTTCAGGACCTTGCTAAGAGATGGGTCAAGAAATTAGCTCAGGATAGTGTCAGGACTTTAGATATTGACGGCAGCAGGGCCTTAGTTAGGGACAGTGTCAGGCCCTGAATTAGGACGAACATCGAGGCCTTAGGTACGGACAGGGTCACAGCCTCGAGAGTAATTTTAGGCCCTTAGTTAAGGACAGCAGCAGGGCTGTCGTTAGCATAAGAGGCACGACATTTGCTAGGGACAGGGTCAGGTTATAGTCTAGGGATAGTGTCAGGAAAGGACCTAAGCATAGTGTCAAAACCTTAGTTACTGAGACTCTCAGATCCTTATTTAGAACCAGTGTCAGGGCTTCAGGTAGGGACAGCATCAGAGCCTGACTTAGGGAGAGCGACAGGGCCTGAGTGAGGCCTAGCGTCAGGCCCTTAGCTGAGGGCACTGTCAGGGCATGACTTAGGAACAGAATCAGCGCCTCTGTTGGATCAGCCTTAGCGTCTTTGTTACAGATGTGATCAGGGCTTGACTTAGTCACAGCGTCAAGGCCTCAGTTAGGGAAAGCTTCAGGACCTGAGTTAGGGACAGCCTCAGTTCTTAACACAGGGACAGCGACAGGGCTTTCTTAGGGACAGTGTCAGGACCTTGGTTCGAAATATGTCAGGATATTAACTCAGGCTAGTGTCCAGTTTTGAGTTATTGCTGACAGCAGGGCCTATATTAGGGGCCAATTCTGAGCCTTACTTAGAGACAGTGTCAGGGCCTGAGTTAGGACTAGCATCAGAGCCCTTGTCAAGTACAGTGTCAGGGACTGAGTTAGGTGTAGTGTCAGGGCTTTAGTTAGGGACAGTGTCAGCGCCTCAGTTAGGATGAGCCTCCAACCTCAGTTAGGGACAGGTTGACGGCCTCGGGACTAATTTCAGGCTCTTAGTTAGAGACAGCATCAGGGATTTAGTTAGCATAAGAGGCTCGACAATAGCTAAAGACAAGTTTAGGTTAAGATCTAGGGATAGTGTCAGGAAATGGCCTAGGGATAGTGTCAAGACCATAGCTAATTAGAGCATCAGTGCCTAATTTAGGCCCAGTGTCAGGGCTTCAGTTAGGGACAGAGTCTTAGCCTGACTTAGGGAGAGCGACAGGGCCTGAGTGATGCCTAGAGTCAGGGCCTTAGCTACGGACAGCATCAGGACATGACATAGGATCAACATAAGGGTCTCTGTAAGATCAGCATTAGAGTTTAGTTAAAGACATTATCAGGACCTCTGTGAGGGACAGCCTCAGGGCCTCACTTAGGGACAGTGTCAGGGCTAAGGTTGGGAGAGTTTCAGGACCTTGGTAAGACATGGGTCAGGATATTAGCTCAGGATAATGTCAGGACTTTAGATATTGATGGTAGCAGCGCCTACGTTAGGGAAAGTTTCAAGGCGTTAGTTAGGAGTAGCGGGCCTCTGATAGGTCCAGTGTCAGATCCTCAGTTAGCAATAGTGTTAGGGCCTTAGTTAGGGACTGTGTCAGGGCCGGATGTAGGGCGAGCATCTAGGCCTTAGTTCGGGACAGTTTCATGGTCTTGGGACTAAATTCAGTGCCTGAGGTAGGCACAGCCTAAGGGCTTCAGTTAGCATAAGAGGCAGGACATTAGCTAGTGACCGTGTCAGTTTAACATCTAGGGATAGGGTCAGGAAATGACCTAAGGATAGCGTGAAGACCTTTGTTACGGAGACTCTCAGGGCCTTATTCAGAACCAGTGTTAGGGCTTCAGGTAGGGACAGCATCAGAGCCTGACTTAGGGAGAGCGTTAGGGTCTGAGTGAGGCCTAGCATCAGACACTTAGTGGGGGACACTATCGGGGCATGACTTAGGAGCAGCATCAGGGCCTCTGTTGGATCAGCCTTAGGGTCTTAGTTAAAGACATGATCAGGGTCTGAGTTAGTCACAGCATCAAGGCCTGAGTTAGTTAGGGAAAGCTTCAGGGCCTCACTTAGGGACAGCGTCAGGGCTTACTTTGGGACAGTTTCAGGACCTTGCTAAGACATGGGTCAGGTTATTAGCTCCGGAAAATGTCAGGACTTTAGATGTTGATGGCAGCAGCCCTTAGTTAGAGACAGTGTCAGGCCCTGAGTTACGACTAGCATCAGAGCCTTTGTTAGATACAATGTACGGGACTGAATTAGGAGTAGAGTCAGGGCCTTAGTTAGTGACAGTGTCAGGGCCTGACTTAGGGAGAGCGACAGGGCCTGAGTGAGGCCTAGCGTCAGGCCCTTAGCTGGGCACACTGTCAGGGCATAACTTTGGAGCAGCATCAGCGTCTTTGCTGGATCAGCATTAAGGTCTTCGTTAGGTACATGATCAGGGCCTGAATTAGTCACAGCTTCAAGGCTTCAGTTAAGGAAAGCTTCAGGGCCTGAGTTAGGGACAGCCTCAGGTCTTCACTTAGGGACAGCGTCAGGGCTTACTTTGGGACAGTTTCAGGACCTTGGAAAGACATAGGTCAGGATATTCGCTCAGGATAATGTCAGGACTTTTGATAGTGATGGCAGCAGGGCCTTAGTTACAGACGGTTTCAGAGCCTGAGTTAGGCCTAGCATCAGGGACTTTGTCAGGTACAGTGTAAGGGACTGAGTTAGGAGTAGTGTCAGGGCCTTGCTTAGGGACAGTGTCAGGGTCTGATTTAGGTGTACTGTCTGAGACCTAGTTAGGGACAGTGCTAGGGCCTGAGTTAGGATTAGTGTCAAGGCCTTCTTTAGGACCAATTTCAGGGCCTTAGTTTGGACTAGCATCAGAGCCATTGTTAGGAATCGTATGAGGGCCTGAGTTAGGCATACTATCAGGGCCTTAGTTAGGGACAGTTTTAGGGCCTGAGTTAGGATTAGTGTCAAGGCCTTATTTAGGAGCAATTTTAGGGCTTTAGTTTGGACTAGCAACAAAGCCTTTGTTAGGTATCATGTCGGGGCCTCAGTTAGGTGTAGTGTCAGGGCCATTGTTAGGGACAGTATCAGGGCCTGACTTAGGAGAAGTGCAGGGCCTTAGCCAGGGAAAGTGTCAGGGCCTTAGTTAGGGACATTATCAGGGCCTGAATTAGCAGTAGTGTCCAAAGTCCTTAGTGAGGGGAGTAAGGAGTAAGTCAGGACTGAGACCCTGACACTGTTCTTAAATAAGGCCCTGACATTACCTGTAACACAGGTCCTGATCTGATTCCTATCATAGGCGCTGATGTTGGACTTAACTAAGGCCCTGACACTGGTCCTAACTAAAGCTGTGACACTACTCTTAACTCAGGCCCTGACACTGTCCCTAACAAAGCCTCGGACACTACTCCTAAATCAGGCCCTGACACTGTCCCTAACTAAGGCCCTGACATGCACCTAACTCAGGCCCTGACACTGTCTCTAACTAAGGCCCTGATACTACTCCAAACTCAGCACTGACACTGTCACTAACTAAGGCCCTGACACTATTCATAGCTCACGCCCTAACACAACTCCTAAATCATGCCCTGACAATGTCCCTAACTAAGGCCCTGACACTACTCCTATCTCAAGCAATGACACTGTCCCTAACTTAGGCCTTGACACTACTCCCAAACTAGGCACTGACATTGTCCCTAACTAAGGCCTTGACATGACTCTCAACTCAGGCACTAACACTGTCCCTAACTAAGGACTTGACACTACTCTTAACTCAGGCCCTGGCACAGTCCCTAACAAAGGCCTGCCACTACCCCCAACTCTAGCACTGAGAGTGTCCCTAACTACGGCCATCACACTACTCCTAACTCAGGCACTGACGCTGTCCCGAAGTAAGGCCCTGACACTACTCCCAACGCAGGCACTGACGCTATCCCTAACTAAGGCTCTGACACTACTCCCAACACAGGCATTGACACTGTCCCTACCTAAGGCCCTCACACTACTACTTACTTAGGCACTGACACGCTACCTAACTAAGGCCCTGAGACTACTTCTACCTCAGACCCTGACACGGTCCCTAACGAAGGGCCTGATACCACTCCCAACACAGGCACTGACACTCTCCCTAACTAAGGCCTTGACACTACTTTTAACTCATGCCCTGATGCTGTCCCCATAAAAGACCCTGGGACTCTTCCCAACTCAGGCACTGACACTCTCCCTAACTAAGACCCTGACACTACTCCCATCGCAGCCACTGACACTGTCCCTAATGCCCTGACACTACTTCCAACTCAGGCACTGACACTGTCCCTAACTAGGCCCTGACACTACTCCCAGCTCAGGCACTGACACTGTCCCTAACTAAGGCCCTGACATAACTCCCAACTCTGGCACTGACACTTTCTCTAACTAAGGCCCTGAAACTACTCACAACTCAGGCCCTGACACTGTTCCTAACTACCGGTCTCAGACTACTCCTAACTTAGGCCCTGACACTATTCCTAACACAGTCACTGACACTGTCCCTAACTAAGGTCCTGAGACTATTCCTAACTCAGACCCTGACACTGTCCATAACTTAGGCCATGTCACTACTCCCAACTCAGGCACTGACGCTGTTCCTAACTAAGGGTCTGACACTACTCCAAACTGAGACACTGACACTCTTCCAAATTAAGGCCTTGACACTACTCTTAACTCAGGCCCTGACACTGTCCATAATCAAGACCCTGACAAAAATCCCAACTTAGGCACTGACAATGTCCTAACTAAGGCCCTGACACTATTCCCATCTCAGCCACTGACACTGTCCCTAACTATGGCCCTGACACTACTCCCAACGCAAGCACTGGTGCTGTCCCTAACTAAGGCACTGGCACTACTCCCAACTCGCCCTGGCGCTGTCCCTAACTAAGGCTCTGACACTACTCCCAATTCAGGCAATGACAGTGTCCCTAACTGAGTCAATGATACTACTCCCAACTCAAGCACTAAGGCTCTGGATCATTGTGATGACAAGCGCCGTGGAGCATTGTGATGACAAGGGTCATGGAGAATTGTGATGACGGGTCATGGAGCATTGTGGTGACAAGGGCCATGGAGCATTTTGATTACAGGGGTCATGGGCCATTGTGATGAAAGTGGTCATGGAGCATTGTGATTAAAGTGGTCATGGAACATTGTGATAAAAGTGGTCATGTAGCATTGTGATGTAAAGTGCTATGGAGCATTGGTATGACAGGGGTCATGGAGCATAGTGATGACAAATGCGTGGAGATTTGTGATGACGAGGACCATGGAGCATTGAGATTATAAGGATCATGCAGCATTGTGATGACAGGGGCCATGGAGCATTTTAATGACAAGGGACATGGAGCATTGTGATGACAGCGGTCATGGAGCATTGTGGTGACCAGCGGCATGGAGCCTTGTGAAGAAAGGGGTACTGTAACATTGTGATGAAAGGGTCAAGGAGCATTTTGATTACAAGGTTCATGGAGCATTGTGATGACAGAGCTCATGTGGCATTATGATGACAGTGGTCCTGGAGCAATGTGATGAACGTTGTCATGGAGCACTGTGATTACAGGGGCCATGGAGAATTGTGATGACAAAGGCCAGGGAACATTGTGATGACAGGGGTCATGGAGCATTGTGATGAAAACGGACCTGGAGCATTGTGATGAAAGGGGTCATGGCTCATTGTGATGACAGCGGGCCTGGAACATTGTGATGACAGGGGTCACGGGGCATTGTGATGACAAGGGCCATGGAACATTTTGATGACAGTGGTCATATGGCATTTTGAATGACAGGGGCCATGAAGCATTGTGATGACAAGAGTCATGGAGACTTGTGATGACAGGGGGCATGGAGCTTTGTGATTTCACAGGCATGTAGCATTTTAGACAAGGGTCATGGAGCATTGTGATGAAAGGGGTCATGGAGCATTGTGATGATAAGGGCATGGAGCATTGTGATGACAATGGCATGTAGCATTGCGATGACAAAGGTCATGGAGCATTGTGATGACAGGGGTTATGGAGCATTGTGATGAAAAGGGCGTGGAGCATTGTGATGACAGTGGTCATGGAACATTGTGACGATAAGGGCATCGAGCCGAGTTAGGGAGAGTCTAGCGGCCTTGGGACTAAATTCAGTGCCTGAATTAGGCACAGCCTAAGGTCTTTAGTTAGCATAAGAGGTAGGACATTAGCTTGGGACAGGGTTAGGGTAAAGGCTTGGAATCGTGTCAGGAAATGACCTAAGGATAGTGTGAAGACCTTTGTTACTGAGACTCTCAGGGACTTATTCAGAAGCAGTGTTAGGGCTTCAGGTAGGGACAGCATCAGGGCCTGACTTAGGGAGAGCGACAGGGCCTGAGTGAGGCCTAATGTCAGGCCCTTAGCTGGGGACACTGTCAGGGAATGACTTAGGAGCAGCATCAGTGCCTTTGTTGGATCAGCTTTAGGTTCTTAGTTAAAGACATGACCGGAGCCCTAGTTAGTCACAGCGTCAAGGCCTCAGTTAGGGAAAGCTTCAGGGTCTGAGTTACAGACAGCCTCAGGTCTTCACTTAAAGACAGCGACAGGGCTTTCTTAGGGACAGTGCCAGGACCTTGGTTAGAAAGGAGTCAGGATATTAGCTCAGGAGAGTGTCAGGATTTTAGTTATTGCTGGCAGCAGGGCCTATATTAAGGACAGATTCCGGGCCTTTGTTAGAGTCAGTGTCATGGCCTTAGTTAGGAGTAGTCAGGGCCTTAGTTAGGGAGAGCATTAGGGTTTCAGTTAGCATAAGATGCAGGAGATTATCTCGGGACAGAGTCAGGTTCCAGGCCAGAGATAGTGACAGGAAATGACCAAGGGATAACGAGAAGACCTTAGTTATTGAGAGCATCAGGGCCTTAGTTAGCAGCAGCATGAGCGCCTTAATCAGGACCAGCGCCAGGGCTTGATGTATGGACAGCATCAGAGCCTAACTAAGGTACAGCAACAGGGCCTAAGTGAGGCCTATCTTTAGGGCCTGAGTAAGGGACAGTATCAGGGCATGACTTAGGAGCAGCATAAAGGCCTCTGTAGGATCAGCATTAGGGTCTTCGTTAAAGCTATTATCAGGGCCTCCGTTAGGGATAGCCTCAAGGCCTCACTTAGGGACAGCGTCAGGGCTTACTTTGGGAAAGTTTCAGGACCTTGGTAAGACATGGGTCAGGCTATTAGCTCAGGATAATATCAGGTGTTCAGATATTGAGGGCAGCAGGGCCTTAGTTAGAGGCAGTGTCAGGGCCTAAGTTAGGACTAGCATCAGAGCCTTTGTTAGGTACAGTGTCAGCGACTGAGTTAGGTGTAGTGTCAGAGCCTTAGTTAGGGACAGTGTCAGGGCCTGCATTAGGACGAGCCTCCAGGCCTCAGTTAGGGACAGGTTCACGGCCTCGGACCTAAAATTCAGGGCCTCATTTAGGGACAGCATCAGGGATTTAGCTAGCATAAGGGGATCTACAGCTGAAAGCAACCTGAACACCACCACAAGCAGATGCAGAAGTGAACCATGCACGCTCCTATGAAGGAATATTCCACAGCAGTTGAGTACATTTTGTTTAAAGTTAGTAACACTATAAAAATTATGTTTTGAAGAAAACTATATTCAGAAGATGAAAGAATCTCGTTCTAAAGAATCTCTTTAGCTAATCTCGACATTAGCTAAAGAGAAGGTTAGGTTAAGGTCTAGGGAGAGTGTCAGGAAATGACCTAGGGATAGTGTCAAGACCTTAGTTACTTAGCACATCAGGACCTAATTTAGGAGCAGTGAGTGTCAGGGCTTCGGGTAGGAACAGCGTCAGAGCCTGACTTAGGCAGTGGGACAGGGCCTGAGTGAGGCCTAGCGTCAGGGCCTTAGCTAGAGACAGTGTCAGGGCATGACTTAGGAGCAGCATAAGAGCCACGGTAGGATCAGCCTCAGGGGCTATGTTAAAGATATTATCAGGGCCTCTGTTAGGGACAGCCTCAAGGCCTCACTTAGAGACAGCATCAGGGCTTCCTTAGGGACAGTTTCAGGACCTTGCTAAGAGATGGGTCAAGAAATTAGCTCAGGATAGTGTCAGGACTTTAGATATTGACGGCAGCAGGGCCTTAGTTAGGGACAGTGTCAGGCCCTGAATTAGGACGAACATCGAGGCCTTAGGTACGGACAGGGTCACAGCCTCGAGAGTAATTTTAGGCCCTTAGTTAAGGACAGCAGCAGGGCTGTCGTTAGCATAAGAGGCACGACATTTGCTAGGGACAGGGTCAGGTTATAGTCTAGGGATAGTGTCAGGAAAGGACCTAAGCATAGTGTCAAAACCTTAGTTACTGAGACTCTCAGATCCTTATTTAGAACCAGTGTCAGGGCTTCAGGTAGGGACAGCATCAGAGCCTGACTTAGGGAGAGCGACAGGGCCTGAGTGAGGCCTAGCGTCAGGCCCTTAGCTGAGGACACTGTCAGGGCATGACTTAGGAACAGAATCAGCGCCTCTGTTGGATCAGCCTTAGCGTCTTTGTTACAGATATGATCAGGGCTTGACTTAGTCACAGCGTCAAGGCCTCAGTTAGGGAAAGCTTCAGGACCTGAGTTAGGGACAGCCTCAGTTCTTAACACAGGGACAGCGACAGGGCTTTCTTAGGGACAGTGTCAGGACCTTGGTTCGAAATATGTCAGGATATTAACTCAGGCTAGTGTCCAGTTTTGAGTTATTGCTGACAGCAGGGCCTATATTAGGGGCCAATTCTGAGCCTTACTTAGAGACAGTGTCAGGGCCTGAGTTAGGACTAGCATCAGAGCCCTTGTCAAGTACAGTGTCAGGGACTGAGTTAGGTGTAGTGTCAGGGCTTTAGTTAGGGACAGTGTCAGCGCCTCAGTTAGGATGAGCCTCCAACCTCAGTTAGGGACAGGTTGACGGCCTCGGGACTAATTTCAGGCTCTTAGTTAGAGACAGCATCAGGGATTTAGTTAGCATAAGAGGCTCGACAATAGCTAAAGACAAGTTTAGGTTAAGATCTAGGGATAGTGTCAGGAAATGGCCTAGGGATAGTGTCAAGACCATAGCTAATTAGAGCATCAGTGCCTAATTTAGGCCCAGTGTCAGGGCTTCAGTTAGGGACAGAGTCTTAGCCTGACTTAGGGAGAGCGACAGGGCCTGAGTGATGCCTAGAGTCAGGGCCTTAGCTACGGACAGCATCAGGACATGACATAGGATCAACATAAGGGTCTCTGTAAGATCAGCATTAGAGTTTAGTTAAAGACATTATCAGGACCTCTGTGAGGGACAGCCTCAGGGCCTCACTTAGGGACAGTGTCAGGGCTAAGGTTGGGAGAGTTTCAGGACCTTGGTAAGACATGGGTCAGGATATTAGCTCAGGATAATGTCAGGACTTTAGATATTGATGGTAGCAGCGCCTACGTTAGGGAAAGTTTCAAGGCGTTAGTTAGGAGTAGCGGGCCTCTGATAGGTCCAGTGTCAGATCCTCAGTTAGCAATAGTGTTAGGGCCTTAGTTAGGGACTGTGTCAGGGCCGGATGTAGGGCGAGCATCTAGGCCTTAGTTCGGGACAGTTTCATGGTCTTGGGACTAAATTCAGTGCCTGAGGTAGGCACAGCCTAAGGGCTTCAGTTAGCATAAGAGGCAGGACATTAGCTAGTGACCGTGTCAGTTTAACATCTAGGGATAGGGTCAGGAAATGACCTAAGGATAGCGTGAAGACCTTTGTTACGGAGACTCTCAGGGCCTTATTCAGAACCAGTGTTAGGGCTTCAGGTAGGGACAGCATCAGAGCCTGACTTAGGGAGAGCGTTAGGGTCTGAGTGAGGCCTAGCATCAGACACTTAGTGGGGGACACTATCGGGGCATGACTTAGGAGCAGCATCAGGGCCTCTGTTGGATCAGCCTTAGGGTCTTAGTTAAAGACATGATCAGGGTCTGAGTTAGTCACAGCATCAAGGCCTGAGTTAGTTAGGGAAAGCTTCAGGGCCTCACTTAGGGACAGCGTCAGGGCTTACTTTGGGACAGTTTCAGGACCTTGCTAAGACATGGGTCAGGTTATTAGCTCCGGAAAATGTCAGGACTTTAGATGTTGATGGCAGCAGCCCTTAGTTAGAGACAGTGTCAGGCCCTGAGTTACGACTAGCATCAGAGCCTTTGTTAGATACAATGTACGGGACTGAATTAGGAGTAGAGTCAGGGCCTTAGTTAGTGACAGTGTCAGGGCCTGACTTAGGGAGAGCGACAGGGCCTGAGTGAGGCCTAGCGTCAGGCCCTTAGCTGGGCACACTGTCAGGGCATAACTTTGGAGCAGCATCAGCGTCTTTGCTGGATCAGCATTAAGGTCTTCGTTAGGTACATGATCAGGGCCTGAATTAGTCACAGCTTCAAGGCTTCAGTTAAGGAAAGCTTCAGGGCCTGAGTTAGGGACAGCCTCAGGTCTTCACTTAGGGACAGCGTCAGGGCTTACTTTGGGACAGTTTCAGGACCTTGGAAAGACATAGGTCAGGATATTCGCTCAGGATAATGTCAGGACTTTTGATAGTGATGGCAGCAGGGCCTTAGTTACAGACGGTTTCAGAGCCTGAGTTAGGCCTAGCATCAGGGACTTTGTCAGGTACAGTGTAAGGGACTGAGTTAGGAGTAGTGTCAGGGCCTTGCTTAGGGACAGTGTCAGGGTCTGATTTAGGTGTACTGTCTGAGACCTAGTTAGGGACAGTGCTAGGGCCTGAGTTAGGATTAGTGTCAAGGCCTTCTTTAGGACCAATTTCAGGGCCTTAGTTTGGACTAGCATCAGAGCCATTGTTAGGAATCGTATGAGGGCCTGAGTTAGGCATACTATCAGGGCCTTAGTTAGGGACAGTTTTAGGGCCTGAGTTAGGATTAGTGTCAAGGCCTTATTTAGGAGCAATTTTAGGGCTTTAGTTTGGACTAGCAACAAAGCCTTTGTTAGGTATCATGTCGGGGCCTCAGTTAGGTGTAGTGTCAGGGCCATTGTTAGGGACAGTATCAGGGCCTGACTTAGGAGAAGTGCAGGGCCTTAGCCAGGGAAAGTGTCAGGGCCTTAGTTAGGGACATTATCAGGGCCTGAATTAGCAGTAGTGTCCAAAGTCCTTAGTGAGGGGAGTAAGGAGTAAGTCAGGACTGAGACCCTGACACTGTTCTTAAATAAGGCCCTGACATTACCTGTAACACAGGTCCTGATCTGATTCCTATCATAGGCGCTGATGTTGGACTTAACTAAGGCCCTGACACTGGTCCTAACTAAAGCTGTGACACTACTCTTAACTCAGGCCCTGACACTGTCCCTAACAAAGCCTCGGACACTACTCCTAAATCAGGCCCTGACACTGTCCCTAACTAAGGCCCTGACATGCACCTAACTCAGGCCCTGACACTGTCTCTAACTAAGGCCCTGATACTACTCCAAACTCAGCACTGACACTGTCACTAACTAAGGCCCTGACACTATTCATAGCTCACGCCCTAACACAACTCCTAAATCATGCCCTGACAATGTCCCTAACTAAGGCCCTGACACTACTCCTATCTCAAGCAATGACACTGTCCCTAACTTAGGCCTTGACACTACTCCCAAACTAGGCACTGACATTGTCCCTAACTAAGGCCTTGACATGACTCTCAACTCAGGCACTAACACTGTCCCTAACTAAGGACTTGACACTACTCTTAACTCAGGCCCTGGCACAGTCCCTAACAAAGGCCTGCCACTACCCCCAACTCTAGCACTGAGAGTGTCCCTAACTACGGCCATCACACTACTCCTAACTCAGGCACTGACGCTGTCCCGAAGTAAGGCCCTGACACTACTCCCAACGCAGGCACTGACGCTATCCCTAACTAAGGCTCTGACACTACTCCCAACACAGGCATTGACACTGTCCCTACCTAAGGCCCTCACACTACTACTTACTTAGGCACTGACACGCTACCTAACTAAGGCCCTGAGACTACTTCTACCTCAGACCCTGACACGGTCCCTAACGAAGGGCCTGATACCACTCCCAACACAGGCACTGACACTCTCCCTAACTAAGGCCTTGACACTACTTTTAACTCATGCCCTGATGCTGTCCCCATAAAAGACCCTGGGACTCTTCCCAACTCAGGCACTGACACTCTCCCTAACTAAGACCCTGACACTACTCCCATCGCAGCCACTGACACTGTCCCTAATGCCCTGACACTACTTCCAACTCAGGCATTGACACTGTCCCTAACTAGGCCCTGACACTACTCCCAACTCAGGCACTGACGCTGTTCCTAACTAAGGGTCTGACACTACTCCAAACTGAGACACTGACACTCTTCCAAATTAAGGCCTTGACACTACTCTTAACTCAGGCCCTGACACTGTCCATAATCAAGACGCTGACAAAAATCCCAACTTAGGCACTGACAATGTCCTAACTAAGAACCTGACATTATTCCCATCTCAGCCACTGACACTGTCCCTAACTATGGCCCTGACACTACTCCCAACGGAAGCACTGGTGCTGTCCCTAACTAAGGCACTGGCACTACTCCCAACTCGCCCTGGCGCTGTCCCTAACTAAGGCTCTGACACTACTCCCAATTCAGGCAATGACAGTGTCCCTAACTGAGTCAATGATACTACTCCCAACTCAAGCACTAAGGCTCTGGATCATTGTGATGACAAGCGCCGTGGAGCATTGTGATGACAAGGGTCATGGAGAATTGTGATGACGGGTCATGGAGCATTGTGGTGACAAGGGCCATGGAGCATTTTGATTACAGGGGTCATGGGCCATTGTGATGAAAGTGGTCATGGAGCATTGTGATTAAAGTGGTCATGGAACATTGTGATAAAAGTGGTCATGTAGCATTGTGATGTAAAGTGCTATGGAGCATTGGTATGACAGGGGTCATGGAGCATAGTGATGACAAATGCGTGGAGATTTGTGATGACGAGGACCATGGAGCATTGAGATTATAAGGATCATGCAGCATTGTGATGACAGGGGCCATGGAGCATTTTAATGACAAGGGACATGGAGCATTGTGATGACAGCGGTCATGGAGCATTGTGGTGACCAGCGGCATGGAGCATTGTGAAGAAAGGGGTACTGTAACATTGTGATGAAAGGGTCAAGGAGCATTTTGATTACAAGGTTCATGGAGCATTGTGATGACAGAGCTCATGTGGCATTATGATGACAGTGGTCCTGGAGCAATGTGATGAACGTTGTCATGGAGCACTGTGATTACAGGGGCCATGGAGAATTGTGATGACAAAGGCCAGGGAACATTGTGATGACAGGGGTCATGGAGCATTGTGATGAAAACGGACCTGGAGCATTGTGATGAAAGGGGTCATGGCTCATTGTGATGACAGCGGGCCTGGAACATTGTGATGACAGGGGTCACGGGGCATTGTGATGACAAGGGCCATGGAACATTTTGATGACAGTGGTCATATGGCATTTTGAATGACAGGGGCCATGAAGCATTGTGATGACAAGAGTCATGGAGACTTGTGATGACAGGGGGCATGGAGCTTTGTGATTTCACAGGCATGTAGCATTTTAGACAAGGGTCATGGAGCATTGTGATGAAAGGGGTCATGGAGCATTGTGATGATAAGGGCATGGAGCATTGTGATGACAATGGCATGTAGCATTGCGATGACAAAGGTCATGGAGCATTGTGATGACAGGGGTTATGGAGCATTGTGATGAAAAGGGCGTGGAGCATTGTGATGACAGTGGTCATGGAACATTGTGACGATAAGGGCATCGAGCCGAGTTAGGGAGAGTCTAGCGGCCTTGGGACTAAATTCAGTGCCTGAATTAGGCACAGCCTAAGGTCTTTAGTTAGCATAAGAGGTAGGACATTAGCTTGGGACAGGGTTAGGGTAAAGGCTTGGAATCGTGTCAGGAAATGACCTAAGGATAGTGTGAAGACCTTTGTTACTGAGACTCTCAGGGACTTATTCAGAAGCAGTGTTAGGGCTTCAGGTAGGGACAGCATCAGGGCCTGACTTAGGGAGAGCGACAGGGCCTGAGTGAGGCCTAATGTCAGGCCCTTAGCTGGGGACACTGTCAGGGAATGACTTAGGAGCAGCATCAGTGCCTTTGTTGGATCAGCTTTAGGTTCTTAGTTAAAGACATGACCGGAGCCCTAGTTAGTCACAGCGTCAAGGCCTCAGTTAGGGAAAGCTTCAGGGTCTGAGTTACAGACAGCCTCAGGTCTTCACTTAAAGACAGCGACAGGGCTTTCTTAGGGACAGTGCCAGGACCTTGGTTAGAAAGGAGTCAGGATATTAGCTCAGGAGAGTGTCAGGATTTTAGTTATTGCTGGCAGCAGGGCCTATATTAAGGACAGATTCCGGGCCTTTGTTAGAGTCAGTGTCATGGCCTTAGTTAGGAGTAGTCAGGGCCTTAGTTAGGGAGAGCATTAGGGTTTCAGTTAGCATAAGATGCAGGAGATTATCTCGGGACAGAGTCAGGTTCCAGGCCAGAGATAGTGACAGGAAATGACCAAGGGATAACGAGAAGACCTTAGTTATTGAGAGCATCAGGGCCTTAGTTAGCAGCAGCATGAGCGCCTTAATCAGGACCAGCGCCAGGGCTTGATGTATGGACAGCATCAGAGCCTAACTAAGGTACAGCAACAGGGCCTAAGTGAGGCCTATCTTTAGGGCCTGAGTAAGGGACAGTATCAGGGCATGACTTAGGAGCAGCATAAAGGCCTCTGTAGGATCAGCATTAGGGTCTTCGTTAAAGCTATTATCAGGGCCTCCGTTAGGGATAGCCTCAAGGCCTCACTTAGGGACAGCGTCAGGGCTTACTTTGGGAAAGTTTCAGGACCTTGGTAAGACATGGGTCAGGCTATTAGCTCAGGATAATATCAGGTGTTCAGATATTGAGGGCAGCAGGGCCTTAGTTAGAGGCAGTGTCAGGGCCTAAGTTAGGACTAGCATCAGAGCCTTTGTTAGGTACAGTGTCAGCGACTGAGTTAGGTGTAGTGTCAGAGCCTTAGTTAGGGACAGTGTCAGGGCCTGCATTAGGACGAGCCTCCAGGCCTCAGTTAGGGACAGGTTCACGGCCTCGGACCTAAAATTCAGGGCCTCATTTAGGGACAGCATCAGGGATTTAGCTAGCATAAGGGGATCTACAGCTGAAAGCAACCTGAACACCACCACAAGCAGATGCAGAAGTGAACCATGCACGCTCCTATGAAGGAATATTCCACAGCAGTTGAGTACATTTTGTTTAAAGTTAGTAACACTATAAAAATTATGTTTTGAAGAAAACTATATTCAGAAGATGAAAGAATCTCGTTCTAAAGAATCTCTTTAGCTAATCTCGACATTAGCTAAAGAGAAGGTTAGGTTAAGGTCTAGGGAGAGTGTCAGGAAATGACCTAGGGATAGTGTCAAGACCTTAGATACTTAGCACATCAGGACCTAATTTAGGAGCAGTGAGTGTCAGGGCTTCGGGTAGGAACAGCGTCAGAGCCTGACTTAGGCAGTGGGACAGGGCCTGAGTGAGGCCTAGCGTCAGGGCCTTAGCTAGAGACAGTGTCAGGGCATGACTTAGGAGCAGCATAAGAGCCACGGTAGGATCAGCCTCAGGGGCTATGTTAAAGATATTATCAGGGCCTCTGTTAGGGACAGCCTCAAGGCCTCACTTAGAGACAGCATCAGGGCTTCCTTAGGGACAGTTTCAGGACCTTGCTAAGAGATGGGTCAAGAAATTAGCTCAGGATAGTGTCAGGACTTTAGATATTGACGGCAGCAGGGCCTTAGTTAGGGACAGTGTCAGGCCCTGAATTAGGACGAACATCGAGGCCTTAGGTACGGACAGGGTCACAGCCTCGAGAGTAATTTTAGGCCCTTAGTTAAGGACAGCAGCAGGGCTGTCGTTAGCATAAGAGGCACGACATTTGCTAGGGACAGGGTCAGGTTATAGTCTAGGGATAGTGTCAGGAAAGGACCTAAGCATAGTGTCAAAACCTTAGTTACTGAGACTCTCAGATCCTTATTTAGAACCAGTGTCAGGGCTTCAGGTAGGGACAGCATCAGAGCCTGACTTAGGGAGAGCGACAGGGCCTGAGTGAGGCCTAGCGTCAGGCCCTTAGCTGAGGACACTGTCAGGGCATGACTTAGGAACAGAATCAGCGCCTCTGTTGGATCAGCCTTAGCGTCTTTGTTACAGATATGATCAGGGCCTGACTTAGTCACAGCGTCAAGGCCTCAGTTAGGGAAAGCTTCAGGACCTGAGTTAGGGACAGCCTCAGTTCTTAACACAGGGACAGCGACAGGGCTTTCTTAGGGACAGTGTCAGGACCTTGGTTCGAAATATGTCAGGATATTAACTCAGGCTAGTGTCCAGTTTTGAGTTATTGCTGACAGCAGGGCCTATATTAGGGGCCAATTCTGAGCCTTACTTAGAGACAGTGTCAGGGCCTGAGTTAGGACTAGCATCAGAGCCCTTGTCAAGTACAGTGTCAGGGACTGAGTTAGGTGTAGTGTCAGGGCTTTAGTTAGGGACAGTGTCAGCGCCTCAGTTAGGATGAGCCTCCAACCTCAGTTAGGGACAGGTTGACGGCCTCGGGACTAATTTCAGGCTCTTAGTTAGAGACAGCATCAGGGATTTAGTTAGCATAAGAGGCTCGACAATAGCTAAAGACAAGTTTAGGTTAAGATCTAGGGATAGTGTCAGGAAATGGCCTAGGGATAGTGTCAAGACCATAGCTAATTAGAGCATCAGTGCCTAATTTAGGCCCAGTGTCAGGGCTTCAGTTAGGGACAGAGTCTTAGCCTGACTTAGGGAGAGCGACAGGGCCTGAGTGATGCCTAGAGTCAGGGCCTTAGCTACGGACAGCGTCAGGACATGACATAGGATCAACATAAGGGTCTCTGTAAGATCAGCATTAGAGTTTAGTTAAAGACATTATCAGGACCTCTGTGAGGGACAGCCTCAGGGCCTCACTTAGGGACAGTGTCAGGGCTAAGGTTGGGAGAGTTTCAGGACCTTGGTAAGACATGGGTCAGGATATTAGCTCAGGATAATGTCAGGACTTTAGATATTGATGGTAGCAGCGCCTACGTTAGGGAAAGTTTCAAGGCGTTAGTTAGGAGTAGCGGGCCTCTGATAGGTCCAGTGTCAGATCCTCAGTTAGCAATAGTGTTAGGGCCTTAGTTAGGGACTGTGTCAGGGCCGGATGTAGGGCGAGCATGTAGGCCTTAGTTCGGGACAGTTTCATGGTCTTGGGACTAAATTCAGTGCCTGAGGTAGGCACAGCCTAAGGGCTTCAGTTAGCATAAGAGGCAGGACATTAGCTAGTGGCCGTGTCAGTTTAACATCTAGGGATAGGGTCAGGAAATGACCTAAGGATAGCGTGAAGACCTTTGTTACGGAGACTCTCAGGGCCTTATTCAGAGCCAGTGTTAGGGCTTCAGGTAGGGACAGCATCGGAGCCTGACTTAGGGAGAGCGTTAGGGTCTGAGTGAGGCCTAGCATCAGACACTGAGTGGGGGACACTATCGGGGCATGACTTAGGAGCAGCATCAGGGCCTCTGTTGGATCAGCCTTAGGGTCTTAGTTAAAGACATGATCAGGGTCTGAGTTAGTCACAGCATCAAGGCCTGAGTTAGTTAGGGAAAGCTTCAGGGCCTCACTTATGGACAGCGTCAGGGCTTACTTTGGGACAGTTTCAGGACCTTGGTAAGACATGGGTCAGGTTATTAGCTCCGGATAATGTCAGGACTTTAGATGTTGATGGCAGCAGCCCTTAGTTAGAGACAGTGTCAGGCCCTGAGTTACGACTAGCATCAGAGCCTTTGTTAGATACAATGTACGGGACTGAATTAGGAGTAGAGTCAGGGCCTTAGTTAGTGACAGTGTCAGGGCCTGACTTAGGGAGAGCGACAGGGCCTGAGTGAGGCCTAGCGTCAGGCCCTTAGCTGGGCACACTGTCAGGGCATGACTTTGGAGCAGCATCAGCGTCTTTGCTGGATCAGCATTAAGGTCTTCGTTAGGTACATGATCAGGGCCTGAATTAGTCACAGCTTCAAGGCTTCAGTTCAGGAAAGCTTCAGGGCCTGAGTTAGGGACAGCCTCAGGTCTTCACTTAGGGACAGCGTCAGGGCTTACTTTGGGACAGTTTCAGGACCTTGGAAAGACATAGGTCAGGATATTAGCTCAGGATAATGTCAGGACTTTTGATAGTGATGGCAGCAGGGCCTTAGTTACAGACGGTTTCAGGGCCTGAGTTAGGCCTAGCATCAGGGACTTTGTCAGGTACAGTGTAAGGGACTGAGTTAGGAGTAGTGTCAGGGCCTTGCTTAGGGTCAGTGTCAGGGTCTGATTTAGGTGTACTGTCTGAGACCTAGTTAGGGACAGTGCTAGGGCCTGAGTTAGGATTTGACCGCGGTAGTTTTGGTTACTGTATTTTAGGTGAAATTTGCTTTTCTGAACTTTTAGACTAAGGCTATTTTCAGGAAAGATTTTCTAACTTTACAGAGCTCCGTTTTCTTTTGTTTTGTGCATTATTCAAAAACATAGTAGCTTGCTTTCTTGGGTTTTTTCGTTTTATTCCCTTGTCCACTTTCGTCTAGTCCTTCCTTTTACTTCATCCTTGTTTTCCCTTTCCTACACAAATTTGATTCCACGTTCAGCAGTCTCTTGCTCCAGACTGCTCCAGGTCCTTTTGTCCTTCTTGCGAAAGGTATTTTCACATCTCGTCCTAGGCTGTCTCCCTAGAGGATACCTCTAGGAAGCCACAGGCATGCTTATCCTTCAAACTGGGGCTTCTAGGAAGAATCTCTTCTAGAGTTTCACCTGCTACAGAATCCTCAGTCTCTGTTGCCTGAAGCCTCAGAGACTATTGCCTCTGATGGGCTTGAGTCTCTGCCATCAGTTTCCCCTACCAGGAGAGCCACCCTTGCATTCTTGAGTGGAATAGATTTGAGGCAGGAGCCTGAAGATCCTGATCCAACAGGGACTTCTCTCTGTCTGGGGAAAAGCTATCAAGCACTCTACTTCTACTTTCTCTCAATTCTAAGACTTGGAAAAAAGACCAGAGCAGATAATAAATGTTTAGAATTTCAACATGTTTGGGGTACTGATGGACCCCTTTGAGTATTAATAAAATCCTGGGACTCTCACCATCATAACACACACACACACACACACACACACACACACACACACACACCTTGGTGTATAATATTTGTGTATTCATAGCTCCAGTCCACTGATTCTTCTGCAACCTCACACCACTTTCCCCTGGGGTGGAGGGGTGGGGATAGAGGCTACTTAATCTATTTTCAGGCAGATACTACCCTGTGGGGCTAATAAGTCTTGTTGCACATATAGACAAGTTGCATATATTTATGTAAAAGGTCTAACTGTGGAACATTTAGGACAACTAAAAGGGTAGGATAATTCAATTGTAAAAACCAAGAGTTGACACCAATTGTCTACAAATCTGTATAGATCAAAGGTTTACTTTGAAACAGCTGAGAAACCAGGTGGACTTTGCTATCCTCTTCCCAAGCAGAGCAGGGACATCAAACAATGGCATTTGCTGTCAGGGCAGTAGAGGAATCTGCGCTCTGTTTGTTTTGCCGCAGGAGCACGAGACTCTGCCCAGCTTAACCAGCCACTCCTCATGGGCCCGCCTGAAGATCTCAGGACTTGGCTCCTCTTGGTGAAAGAGCAGGGTAAGTGAAATCCCTAAATGACTTAGAAGGCATTATGAATGACACCTTTCAAGAAAACATGTCACAGGATGGTGGGGATAGCTCAGGATATTGAGTCCAAAGTCCTGGGTTCTGGCTTTGTCTGCTGGGCACCCTACCAGTTATGTCCTCTGGCTGGGCTTCAGTTTTTCTCTCTATAAAATGAGATCATTGTACTAGATGGTCTTGCAGGGTGTGTTTTGCTGACGGGCCCATTAGCAATGGACGGTGCCATAAAGAAATTATGTGGGGTCACTTCACTTCGTTAATTCACTGAATGTGCTGTTAGTACTCAGTCTGTGCTGAGTGTTCCATAATAATGATAGCATTACCATCTATTGGTGACTGCTACATGTCAGGCAGGACTAGCACTTTAATAGCACTGTAAGTAATCTTCGAAATGACCCAAGAAGTTCTCATATTCCTATTATTAAAGAGAAAACATGCTAGGAATAGGTAAGTAACTTGTCCAGCATCATGTATCTTCTAAGTGGCCTATGATTCAAAACGAGGAGTCTCTGACTCCAATTTCATACCCATTTTATTCTACAGATTGCACATGATAATACCCAGTAACTGTTCTCAAGAATGGACTGGTGAATAAAAAGCGTGCATAGGTAACTAGCATAAGGTGAAAAAATTTTTGAAGCATCTGCTTGCTATATTCTTTATGATGCATTGTCTAGGATCTAGTGGTGAGCATGCTTGCAGGGCTCCCTGATGTGGTGTGACTCAGGAGCTGGGGTCACAACACTGTGCACACGGGGATTGAAGGGGAAGATATTGGTCATGACATAAATAAAAATAAGAAGGAGAATAATGTGCTGGGTACTGTACAAGGTGATTTACTTTAATTGCTAATTTAGTTCTCATAATAACCCTATGAAGTAGGTATTATTATTCTCATTTTCTAGGTGGGAAACAAAAGGCAGTGAGAGTTAAGTAACTCGCCTAATTCACTAAACAACTGAAAGTCTTACTGAATAGAAGTAAATGTGTAGAAGCAAATGACCAAATCACACTAGATATAGTGGTGTCCCCAGTCAAGGAGAACCAGGGCCAGGTTCTCCTCTTGTCCAAGTCTTTGCAGTTGTGATCATTTCTCACGTTTACTTAATGTTCCTTCTATCACCACAACATTCCTGCTTAGCACTGGACAGGTGATTTCCAAATACAAATCTGGAAATTAACTCCACTTCTGGGAGCAGATTCCTCTACCTGAGATCCTTCTTTCATTTTAAAATGAAGACTCCTTGACACCCTGGTGTCCTGGCCCACTTTATACCAGGCTCTCAGAATTCCCCAGCCTTCCTTTCCCCTCCATAGTATCCCACTGTGTGGCCTGGGAGAAGTCAATTGCCAGAGGGGCTTTTGAACAGATGTTCCATCCTGGGACAGATCCTGCCTGTTTCACAATTTTGCCTGAAATCAACCCTGCCATGGAGCTCTAAACTGTGCCCCAGCCCTGACCTCTAACTCTCTTCCCATCTTTGCCAGACCTGTCCGAGTGCCCTGCCAAGAGCATGCCAGAGAAGACCAACTTTTCCTGCACACCTGCCTTTGATCAGGGACTTTTGTTCCTTTACACATGACAGTTTCCATAGTCCACTTAGCTCCAGGGTCAGTGGCCTCTGCACCTATTGGCCTAGAGGTCAGATACAGCCAGGTTAGGTTGAACATTATACTGATAAGGAGAGAGTTTTATTAGGAGGTTCTTTTGCTTGCAGAATGGACATCTCTGGCTTTTGAAACAAGAACAAACACCAGCTAGTTTCTCCCAGTACATTATAGAAGAATGATGGTGTTGAGGAAAAGGAGCCCAGAGCTTTGTTTAATGGTAAAAAATGTTAACTATCTCTGTTCAGTTTTTCCTCATTCTGCACACAATCCTGCTCTCTGCCCTTCACAGTTTACTGTGTGACTGTGGAGACAGGTAAAAAGCTCCTCTTCCTTTTCCTTTTCTCTGCTTTTCTCTTTCTCTTCCCTTTTTTGTTCTTCTCTTCAGTTAAAAAATACTTATTTGTTCTCCTTCATTTCCATTCCTTGAGGTGGCCAGGGGGAGTGAAGCCTGAGGGACTGGGGCCAAAGAGGGAGCATTATCAGGAGATTGATAATATACAGGGGAATGGAACAAAGAGCTAAAAATATTGAGAATATCAAGATCCAGCTTTCTCACTGTCAGGAAGAAGGGAGTTGAAAATATGGGGAGGGAGAAAACTAAAAGATTTGCTGTGATGTTCAACTTGAATTGGAGGAATCAGTGTGAACTCATGGTTGGAGAGAGAGAGAGAGGGGGAGGGAGGCAGGGAGGGAGAGACGGATGTAGATGTGTGTTATTATGGAGCTCTATATCTATATATCTATATCTATATCATCTATACATATGTTGAAAGATCCTACTATCAATTTCTCTCCAAAGCAGTTACCACACCTAGCACCCATATTTTGGTTCCTAAATACCATTCTATACTAAAAGGATAAAGTTTCTTAGAGAAATGAGATTCCTGAAACAGAGATTCCACAGCTAGTATAGGGAAAGTATGAGATAGGCCTGAATGTCTTATTCTGCCAGAAAGTGAAGTGCCTAAAAAATTATGGGGCTTGTAATAAATACACAGGAGCAAGTGTGAAGGGCCACAACAATCTAATCATCAAAATAAATGAGGAGGAGGGTACTGGGAAGATGGCAGAGTATAAAACACCAAGAATCAGTCCTCCCGCTCAAACAACAATTACACTGGTAGAATCTGTTTGATGTAAGTATTTTTGAATGTTGGCATCCATTGAAGGCTTCCAACTTCCAGGGGAATGTTTAAAGGGTAAATTGCCATTAATTTCAGTCAATTTCAGTTCTTAGCCTAGCAGTGGCTACCCATCTCCCTCCCCCATGCCCCGCATCAGGCAGCTGTGCATGTATTCCTGGAGCAGCTTGCACACAGCTTGTGGGATCCAAGGTGGGCAATAAGGATCCTGTTATGAAGTATTAGGGATCTGTGTTATGGTCATTGATTGCGGCTTCTGAACATCGAGGTGCAGATACAGAGGAGGGAAGCCATTGTTATTGCACTTCTCCTCTTTGTTGCAAGACCCTCCTCCTCTGACTTCCAGAGGGTTTAAAGGGCCAATACCTTTTTACCAACCCCCTCACTTTTTTCTTTTTCTCACTTTTGAAGGTGAGACATTTAAGACTAGGGCATTAAAAAGCAACTGCATATTCAAGAGAAATTAGAAAGTCATTGTGCATATCCAGGGAAAGGAGCAGGATCAAAAATAACTGAAAAGACCTTAAGTTTGTACTTCAGCTGATCCTTGGCACAGAGGTAGTCTACAGCAATAGAAAACAAAACAAAACAAAACTACAAACCCTGAGGAAGAAGGAGAATCTGATTTCCAGAGTTACTATATTGTTAGATTCAAATGTCCAATTTTCAACAACAGCAGCAAAACAAGGCATACAAAGAAACAGAAACGTATGGACCATTCAAAAGAGAAAAAAATCAACAGAAACTGTTCCTGAAAAAGACCTGATGTTGGGTCTACCAGATGAAGACTTTAAAACAACTGTTTCAAAAATGCTCAGAGAGAGAACTAAAAGGATATGTGCAGAAAGTAAGCAAACAAAAAAATGATGTATAATAAAAATGGAAATATAAGTAAAGAGATAGAAAACCTAAAAGAAATTCTGAAGCTAAAAATATAATAACTGAAATAAAAATTCATTAGAGGAATTCAAAGGCATTTTTGAACAGGGAGAAGAATCAGTGAACTGAAAGACAGGACAATTGAAATTATTGAGTCTGAAGAGCAAAAAGAAAAAATATGGAGCAAAAGTGAACAGAGAATAAGGGACCGGTGTGTCTTCATAATGCAAAATAACATATACATTGCGGGGTCCCAGAAGGAGAATAGAAAGAGGTAGAGAGAATATTTGAAAAAATAATGGTCAAAAATTTCCCAGGTTTGATGAAAGACGTGAATATAAATCCAAGAAGCTCAATGAACACCAAGTAAGATGAACTCAGGACCCACACCAAGACATATTATAACCAAACTGTCAAAAGTAGAGACAAAAAAAAATCTTGAATGCAGAAAGAAAGAAGCAACTCTTGACATACAAGGGATCTTCAACAAGGTTATTAACAAATCCCTCTTCAAAAATTTTGGAGGACCACCACTTCCCTGGTGGTCCAGTGGTTAAAACTCTGCACTCCCAGTGCAGGGGACCTGTGTTCAATCCCTGGTCAGGGAAGTAGATCCTACATGCTACAATTAAGAGCCCACATGTCACAACAAAGATCCCGCATGGGCAATGAAGATCCTGCATACCCCATCTAAGACCCAGCGCAGCCAAATATATAAATAAATATTTAAAAACAAAACTTTGGAGGACAGAAGACCGTGGGCTGATACATTTAAGGTGCTAAAAAAAAAAAAAAAAAACCACTATCAATCAAGAATCCTATGTCTGGCAAAATTTTTCTTCAAAAGTGAGGGAGAAATTAAGACTTTCCCAGATAAACAAAAGCTGGGGACATTTGTTACCACTAGACCTGCCCTGCAAGGAATACTAAAGGCAGTTTTGCAGGTTGAAATCAAATGACACGGGGTTCCCTGGCGATGCAGTGGTTAAGAATCTGCCTGCCAATGCAGGGGACATGGGTTCAAGCCCTAGTCCGGGAAGATCCCACGTGCCGCGGAGCAACTAAGCCTGTGTGCCACAACTACTGAACCTGCACTCTAGAGCCCGCAAGCCACAACTACTGAAGCTCATGTGCCTAGAGCCTGTGCTCCGCAACAAGAGAAGCCACTGCAATGAGAAGCCCACGCACTGCAAGGAAGAGTAACCCCCACTAGCTGCAACCAGAGAAGGCCTGCACACAGCAACGAAACCCAACAGAGCCAAAAATAAACAAATTAATTAACTAATTAAAAAGAGAAAGAAATCAAAGGACACTAGACAATAACTTGAAGCCTTATGCAGAAATAAAGATCACAGTAAAGGAAAATACATGAGTGATTATAAAAGCTAGTATTATTGTAACAAGGGTTTATAATTCCACATTTTGTTTTCTACATATATAAGACTAATGCATAAAAAATTATTAGCTTATGTTTGAGACACAATGTATAAAGATGTAATTTTATGAAATCAGCAATTGAAAGGGGTGGGGAATGGAGCTGTAAACAAGCAGTTTTTGTATGTTATTCAAGTTAAGGTGGTACAAATTCAACTTAGAGTGTTATAACTTTAAGATGTAATCTCCATAGTAACCACATGAAAAATAGCTATAGAATACACACAAAAGGAAATGAGAAGGAAATTAAAATATTTCACTACCAAAAAAAAAATCAACTAAACACAAGAGGAGACAGTAATGCTGGAAATGAACAGAAAAATGCTGTATGGCATGTAGAAAACAAATAGTACTACGACAGAAGTCCCTCCTTATCAGCAATTGCTTTCAATGTAAATGGATTAAACTCTCTAATCAAAAGACAGAAATTAGCAGAATGGAAAAAAAACATGATGTAATAAAACATTGTCTACAAGAGACTTACTTTTATCCAAAGACACAAATAGATTGAATGTGAAATGATGGAAGAAAATATTCCATCCAAATAGTAACCAAAAGAGAACAGGATTGGCTATAATAATATCAGAAAAAATAGACTTTAAATCAAAAAAGCTTATAAAAGACAAAGAAGAACATTATATATTAGTAAAGATTTCAATACAGCAAAAAGATATAATAATTACAAACATTTACCAACCTAACAATAGACCATCAAAATATATAAAGCAAAAATTGTCAGAATTGAAGGGAGAAATAGACCGTTCTACAGTAATAGTTGGAGACATCAATATCCCACTCTCAATAATGGACAGAATAACCAGATAGAAGATAAGCATGGAAATAGAGGACTTCAACAGCTCATTAAATCAGCTAGATCAAACAGACATATACAGAACACTCCAACCAATAACAACAGAATACACATTCCTTTTAAGTGCAAATACACATTCTTTTCAGGATAGATCATATGTTAGGCCACACATTAAGTCTCAATAGATTCTAAAAGATAGATATAATATAAAGTATCTTGTCTGACCAGAACGGAATGAAGTTAAAAACCAACAATAAAAGGAAAAATGGAAAATTCACAAATTTGTGGATGTTAAACAATACACTCTTAAACAACCAATGGATCAAAGAAGAAATCACAAGTGAAACTAGAAAATACTTAGATATGAATCAAAATGAAGACACAACATACCAAACTTATGGGACACAGCAAAAGCAGTGCTAAGGGGGAAATTTATAGCTATAAATGCTTACATAAAAAAGAAGAAAGATCTCAAATCAACAGCTTAATGTCACAACTTAAGAAACTAGGAAAAGAATACAAACTAAACTCAAAGCTAGCAAAAGGAAGGAAATAATAAAGACTAAAGATAAATGCAATCGGAGAATAAAATAGAAAACCTAGAGAAAAATCAATACACCCAAAATTTGGTTCTTCAAAAAGATCAATGAAATTGACAAACTTTTAGCTTGATTGAAGAAAAACAGAAAGAAAAACAGAAGCCTCAAATTACTAAAATAAGAAATGCAAGTGGGGACATTTCTACTGATTCTACAGAAATAAAAGGGATTTTAAGACAGTAATATAAACAGTAGTATACCAACAAATCTAATAGCATAAATGAAATGGACAAATCCCTTGAAACACAAAACCTATCAAGACTAAATCACAAAGAAATAGAAAATCTCAATAAGCCTTTATCTAGTAAGGAGATTGAATGAGTAAACAAAAATCTCCCAGAAAAAAAAAAAAAAAAAAAAGCTCTGGACCTGATGGCTTCACTGGTGAATTCTACCAAACACTGAAAGAAGTAAGACTAATCCTTCTTAAACTTTTCCAAACAAAATAGAATAAGAGGGCACAGTTCTTAACTCATTTTATGAGGCCAGAATTACCCTGATACTAAAGCCAGACAAGATCACTACAGGAAAACTATAGACGAATATCACTATGAAGACTGATTTTTAAATCCTCAACAAAATACTAGCAAACTGAATTCAGCAGCATATTGAAAGGATTATACACAATGACCAAATGGAATTTATTTCTGGGATGCAAGGATAGTTCTACATATGAAAATCAATCAATGTAAGACATCACATTAACAGGATGAAGGAAAAACTCCATGTGACCATCTAAATTGAGGCAGAAAAAGAGTTTGACAAAATTCAAGTCTTTCATTGAAAAAAATCACTCAACAAACTAGGAATAGAAGGAAACTACCTCAGCATAATAAAATCCATACATGGAAAAACCCGCAGCATAAATCATACTCAATGGTGAAAGACTGAAAGCTTTTCCTCTAAGATCAGGAACAAGGCAAGGATACTCACTTTTACCACTTTTGTTCAACACAGTAGTGAAAGTTCCACCCAGAACAATTAGGCAAGAAATAAAAATAAACTCATCCAAGTGGAAAGGAAAAAGTAGAATTTTTTCTGTTTGCAGATGATCTGATCTTAGATGTAGAAAACCCTAATGATTCCACCAAAAAAAGAAAAAATTAACAAATTCAACAAAGTAACAAGACACATAATCAATCCACAAAAACCAGTTGCTTTTCTATATACTGACAATGAACAACCCAAAAAGGAATTTAAGAAGACAATTCCATTCATGATAGCTTCAAAAAGATGCTTAGGAATTATCTTAACAAAAGAGGTAAAAGTTTTGTACAGTGAAAACTACAAAACATTGCTAAAAGAAGTTAAAGAAGACATAAATGTAAAGACCTTCCAAGTTTATTGATTAGAAAACTTAACGTTGTTATGATGTCAATACTACCCCAAATAATCTACAGATTAAATGCAATTCCTATCAAAACCCCAATGACTTTTTTTCTTCTCAGAAATAGGAAAAAGTCCTAAAATTCATATGGAATCTCAAGTGATCCTGAATAGCCAAAACACTTTTGAATAAGAACAAAGCTGGAGGACTGACATTTCCTGATTTCAAAACATACCAACAAACATAACATTATATGTTACAGATTTCAAAAGAGTATGGTGCTGGCATAAAGACAGACACATAGATCAAAGGAATAGAATAGAAAGCCCATAAATAATCACTGACATATATCCACAAAGGGGTTCAAATCATTCAATAGGTGAAAGGATAGTCTTTTTGACAAATTGTGCTAAGAAAACTGGGTATACACATGGAAAAGAATGAAGTTGGACGCTCACCTAATACCATAAAAAAATTAACTCAACATTATTTAAAGACCTAGACTTAAGACCTAAAAGCATAAAACTCTTAGAAGAAAACATAGGGAAGAAGCTTGATGACATTGGATTTGGCAGTGATTTCTTGGATGTGACATCAAGGCACAGGCAACCAAAACAAAAATAGACAGATTGAAGTTTATGAAAATTAAAACTTTTGTGCATCAAAAGATACTATGAACAGTGAAAGGTAACCCACAGAATGGGAGAAAACATTTCCATATTAGATATCTGTTAAGGGATTAATATCTAGAATATATAGAAAATTCCTAAAACTCAACAAGAGAAAAACAAACAACGAATTCAAAAATGGGAAAAGAACTTGAATTTTTTTGAAAAGAAATGATATGAATGGTAAATAGGCACATGAAAAGATGCTCAACATCATTAATCATTAGAGAAATGCAAATTAAATCTACATTAAGATACCACATACTCATTGGAATGGCTACTAAAAACCAGAAACTAGTAAGTGTTGGTGAGGATGTGGATTAATTAAAACCCTGTTGGTGGGAATGTACAGCCATTGTGGAAAACAGTATGGAGATTTCTCAAAAAAAATTAGATGTAGAGTTACCATATGATCCAGAAATTCACTTCTTAGTATATACCCAAAAGAATTGAAAGCAGGGTCTCATAGAGATATTTATACACCCATGGTTTATAGAAGTATTATTTGCAAGAGCTAAAATGTGGAAGCAACCCAAGTGCCCATTGCTAGATGAATGGATAAGCAAATATGGTATGTACATACAATGGAATATTATTCAGCCTTAAAAAAGAAGGAAATTATTGACATGTGCTACAACATGGATGAAACGAGGATATTATGGTAAGTGAAGTAAGACATCACAAAAGGCAAATAGTGTATGATTCCACTTAAATGAAGCACTTAATGTAGTCAAAATCATAGAGATAGAAAGTAGAGAAGTGGTTGCCAGGGGCTGGGGGTAAGGGAAAATGAGGAATTATTGTTTACTGGGTATAGAGTTTCAATTTTGCAAGATGAAAAGAGTTCTGGAGATGGATGGTGGTGACAATTTACACAGCAATATGAGTGTACTTAATATCACTGAACTGTATACTTTAAAATGGCTAAGATGATAAATTTCATGTTATGTGTTTTTTACCACAATAAAAAATGGAAAAAAAAGAATAATAGTAAAGTATTATAACCCACTGAATATAAAAGAAACCCCCAAGCCCATGCTGATAAAAACAAATAAAAGGAAATCAATAAATAAATGGAGAAAGAGAAGTACTTGTCTATTTTAGAATGGCAATTGATAAATGCACAAGGAATGATATAATCAGAAAAATCACTATTTGGCAACCAATATAGTAATAATGATTCAGGCAAGAATCATCAATGGATGCTAAAACTGGAGGATGAAAGTCTAATGAGGAACAAAATATTAAGTAGTCTCAAAGTGTCTCCCCACAGACTACTCATTAATTACAAAGGAAAATTTACAGTGTAGAAACCTGTCAGACACCACCTTAACCAAACAAATAAAGGTAACAGAAGTGATAATGGGACAAATTACTATTGTGTTCCTTCTAATGCAATACTCTGAGAACCCAGCCTCACTTCTGTGATGTTACTGTCAAAAATGCACACCCTGAATCAAATCATGAAGCAATTTCAGACAGACCCAAATTGAGGGACTTTCTGTAAAATGCTGTTAAATGCAAAATAACATGTTAAATCACACCAGCCAAATCCAGAATGTTGGAAATTCCAAAGGACAAATGATGCAGTTTCTTCAACAAGTAAATAGCATAAAGGGTAAAAAAAAAGAGTGGAAGAGATTTAAGATATATAACCAATTCAATGTCTGGATCTTGTTTTAGGTTCTAATTTGAACGAGGTAATAAAATTTTTTGACAACCAGGTAAACTGGCATATTAACTGGGAATTAGATAATAATATGGAATAATTGTTCATTTTTGACAGGTGTGATAAATGCATTATGGTTATATATTAAAAATTCCTTAGCTGTTAGAGATGCACACTTTTGTGGGTGAAGTAATGCACTGTCTGTTATTCCAGAAAAAAATGGGGAAGTGGAAGGATGGATGAAATAATATTGACAAAATGTTGACAATTGATGAAGTTGGGTAAGGTGTACATGGGAGTGTATTACATCATTTTCTCTACTTATGTGTATATTTGAAAATTTCATATATCTATGTAAAAGAAGGAGGAGGACGAGAAGAGGACTCTGGAAGAGAAGAGGAATCTGAAATAGACCTTAAACCACAGCTAGTGAAGAGTTTCATTTGTTTTTTAATGTTAAAGAAATGGAATAAACATAAGAACTAAATTATATACCAACTGTGGTGGATGTATGTCTACAAATACTTATTTAGTGGACTGTATATAATTTTTATTCATAGTACTAGTCCAATATCAAGTTATAGAAAGCACTTAGGTAATTTTATTGGTAATGAACACCTGAATTGGATAGACATGACAGTTATATTTCAGATGTCAGTACTTAGAGTTAGGCAGAAAAGTTTAGAAAAATCAAATGCATTTTGTTCTAATCTTGGAATGCTACAACTTACACAACCAAACAAATGTCTATTTAAGGTCTTTTGCATTTCCTTATAAACTTTAGAATTATATTGTCAATTCCCACTAAAAAATATTAAAAACTTATTAGGAGTTAGATTGGGAGTTCATTGAACCTATATATTATAATTTGAGGAGAACTGACATCTTTATGATATTGAGTCACCACTCCATTTTCTGTGTATAGCCTTTCATTAACTTAAAGTTTCTTTAATATTTCTCATCAATATTTTACAGTTTGGTGTGTAAAACTTTTAGACATCTTTTGATAGACTTATTCCTGGACATTTGTGATTCTTATACTACTTTAAATAGCATTTTCATTAAAAAAATTTTTAATCTAGAAATATAATTGATTTTTGTAAATTTATCTTGTATCCAGCAACACTGCCTAACATTTATTTTTCTAACACTTAATCTAGTTTTTTTTAGAATTTTATACATTTTCAATCATATCATTAGTGAAAATAAGAGTTTTATTTTTTCCTTTTCCATCCTTTTATATATTATATCTTTTTCATACCTGAGCAGACTTGCAGGTATACCTACCAGACTTGTAGCAGGTAGGGCTGCAAGTAAAAATGTTGAATAGAAATGATAATAATAGACCTTCTGATCTTTTCCTTGATCTCAAAGGGAAAACTTTCATTCACCATTTCACCACTGAATATGATGGTTTCACATATACATTTCTTATGTATATTTACATATATATTTCTTTTATGTATATTTCACACACACGTACATACTCTTTATCAGATTAAGCAAACTTCCTAGAATAAGTTTGCTAAGAGGGTTTTAAAATGAATGGTTGTTGGATTTTACCAAATGCTGTTCCTCTACCCACTGATGGTCATATAACTTTTCTCCTTTATTCTGTTAATGTGATCAATTACACTGATTGATGCTTTTTTTTTTTAAAGATAACTTGCATTCCTGGAATAAACTCAACTTGGTAATGATTTAGTATCCCTCTTAGATGTTGCTGGATTCAATTTGCTAATATATTGCTTAGGATTTTTGCATCTATATTCATAAAAAGAATTTTTTTTATCTTTCTCATGATATCCTTGACAGTTTTTGGTTTTTGCTGTACTTGCCTTAAAAATTTAGTCAAGGAGTGTTCCTTCTTTTTCTGTTACCTGGAAGAGTGTGTGTAAGAAGAAGAATTCTTCTTTAGTGTTTGGTAGAATTCATCTGTGAAGCTATCTGGTCCTGGACTATTCTTCATGAAAAGGATATTTTTATGAGCTCCCCTGGGGAAAGAATAGAAACCCAAGAACCATCCATTGTTCAGGGACTTCTGAGGGGTAGAACTAAGAGGGAGACAGAGGTGGTGGTGTATGACATTACAAATTACCTGGCATTTTCCTAAAAAGACTCTGCTCTTTGTTACCAACTATCACGCCACACATCCCTGAGCTGGCAGGTCTGCAGGATAAGGAGTCTACGAGTGTAGTTCTCAGGCTACCTGATCCCACCTTCCCAATGACCACAGGCAGGTCTTTCAGAGGAGAAGCCTTGGTGTTGGGCAGAGAGCACTGAGGGAGAGGGGGAGGAGGGACGGGTTCAAGCAGACAGAGGCCCTTTGTTTGCTCTGCTTCTTTGTAAATGAGGCAACATTTAGAAATAAATATTGGTTCAGAGGACCAATGCCTTCATGCCATCTCCTTTAGGTCAGCTACCCAACCTCCCTGCATGTGCACACAAGTCCACCTCTTTCAACAAGAGGGCCAATCCTGTTGAAATTTAAGAGTTTTATTCAGCTTATGGTGGAAGATTTGGATCATGACTTAGATTCATTTGTAACCGGAAGTTCTCTTCTCTCTCTCTCTCTCCTCCATCCCTTCCTCCCTTTCTCCCCTCCTCTCTGGACAAAGAGAAGATCAATATAGAAAAAAAGGAGAGATGATCAATATAAAAAAAGGAGACAAGATCAATATTAAAAAAACAAAAGGAGAGAAGATCAATATCAAGAAGGCAGCTGTGGTGTAGAGAAGACTGGGACTTAGCAGATTTGAGTTCAGGTCCCAGAGCTCTGTGAATGAGGACCTGTCATTCTACTGTAATGTTCACATCTAAAAAATGGGGGACTGATCTTATCTCCTTAGGCAGTTAGTCAAGATCACAAGGTCTTGCCACAGAACAGTGCCTGGCATGTGGAACAGCTGAAAACATGATCCTTTCCTTCCATCTGAGCATGACAAGCCAGTGCATGCCTGAGGTGCTGCAGTTGGGGCACCCACACCTCTCCCAGAGACAAGCCCCTCTGCAGCAGAAAACAGGGGCTGTGTGTCTGTGGAGAAATGGCAGTCCTGGAGGCCTCTGGTCTGTTTCTCTCTCAGTGTGAACCCAGACGAGGCTCTTGGCCTCTGTGTGTGTCCCTGTTTCATGGGAGAGGCAGTGTCCCTGGTGGATGGGTACATATGCTCTGGAACCAGACAGCCTGATTTTGCACCTGGCTCGCCAGCTGACCTTGGACAAGTTAATAGCCCTTCAGGACCTCAGTGTCCTCATCTCACCTGTAAAACGAGGATTCTAATGCACCAATCTCAGAGGGCTGTGGTGAGGGCCCAGTGAATCTCTCAGCAAGTATTAGCCATCATTAAGCTGTAAAAGAGGGACAATGAGTTTCCTGACTCCAGAGTGTTTCTAGTAAAGAATTAAACACCATAAGGGAGAGCACAGGGACAAGTGTCATGGGCCACCAAGGACACAGGACACTGACACTTTCACCTCTCACCACCACACACCCCCATACACATTATAGATGTGGGCACAGCCATACAACCAGGGTCATGCACTCATGTACACCCACAGCTGGCCTCACCCCTGCCTCCTAGGAGTGGCAGACACAGGCCTCTATCCTGTCCTCCTGAGCAAGAACCAAGGCTCTTGTGAGTAGATGGTGTGGGATCCTGTTCTCCATGTCTCGTCTGGCCCTTCTTCAGATCACGTGGGCTCTGTACTTCCTCCCCTGCATGTCTTGGGCTCAGACTCAGAGGGCTCCACTGAGGCAAGGCACGGGCTTGGCTGGCCCAGAGAGGGCTCAGCCTGGCCAGAGTGCTCCCTCTGAGGGCCCAGGCCAGGCTGTAGGTCTGTCCCTGGAGGAGCTGCCTCAGGGAAGGCTCACTGTGTGAGTGCAGAAGGGGCCCAGGGGGGAGGATCAAGGTCCATCTGCTTCGCATGCCCTCCGCTGAGCTCCTGTGTGTTCGTGGATTAGCTCAACATTCGACAACTCTCCTTCCTGCTTCTGGGCAGACTCTGCAAGCTCACTGCAGGACCTGTAGGAGGCATGAGCTGAGTGTGGGTGTCCTGCTCTGTGGAGTCTCTCCCAGCCAGCCCTGCCCCTGACTTTCCCCCTCCATCCTCCTCTCTGTACCTCAAGGTGCCCCATGAGGGCAGGCCACTCCCTAATGCCTGCTGCAGTAGGCAGCAGGAATTCGCCCCTTCTGCCAAGATTCTGGGCTTCCCATGGCTTGAGCCGGAGGGTCCACAAAGGCAGGGACACAAGGGCGGCAGCCGCCACTTTTCTTCACGGTGAGGCAGGGATTTGGAGGGCCAGGCTTGTCTTATGTCCCCCCTGTAAACAGAAAGTCCCTGCTAAAGTAGCGCTCTCTGAAATGGGGCATGTGTAGCCCCTTGTACATGAGACAATCTATTGGGGCGTGGGGAGTTTATGCTAGCTTCCGATTATATTTACTCCTCATGCAAAAGATGAATAAGTTAACACTCACTCTTGTTTCATATGAGAATTGGCACTGCCTCCCACCTGATTTGCAAGGCAGGCAGACGCACGTCATGGAGGGCCTTTGAGGTTCCTGAGGGAAGATGGGGAAAGCCTCACAAGGGGTGGGGTGGGGAAGGGGATGCTGGAAGGCTGTGACTCCCTGAACTGTCCTTTACTTTTGGCTTTTGTGGTTCCACATTTTGTGGTTTGCATATGCCCAGTAAAATGGATGTACATATTGAGTAACATGATTTAACTCATCAGATCTCACAAAATGCATGAGTGCCTTAGAAAGATTCCTGCAAAGAAACTAGACCTAGAAAATGATTCCGATATCACAAACACAGGTGAACTAAAATAAAATGGCACTACTGAGGTATCTTCTAAGTCTGGTGTAAATTAGTGTAAATAAAACCAAAAACAATGATAATCTGATTGGGTTGGATAAGTGACTTAAGAAAACCCTAAAATTATGTTGATGACTCTCTGGAATATGGATTTACATCTACTATCAGGAACCTTGCCCCTTCCCTAAGTGTACATTTTGCCTTGAGATATTTTTCATTCTGTATAAGGCAGAGTATATAGAGAGACATTTAAAAATGAGTGTTTCATCTTTGTCTCATTGTTTACAAATTTTCTATTCATTTCATGATTGAAATATACACAATATTAGTTTTAAAAGTGTATGTACATATATATATATATATACACAATGTACAGCCTCACTACTTTTCCAGATAAGGATGGGCAATCAAAATGGTTTGGAGACCACTTTTCTGGAGGGAGCCAGGGATGACCCAGGGCATTGAGATCAGGCCACATCCTCTCCTGGGTCCCTTTCTTTGTGTTCATGTGTCACTTGTCCTGAGTGTCACAGAGTCTTGATCACATTCCAGGGCAGCTTCTCGTGGGAGGGACATTGTCTCTCCTGTGACTCTGTCCCTAGCCTAGGTGTCCAGCAGGCTGCATGAAGGGAAGGAAGGATACCAGTCCAGGATCCTGTGCTCAGGAGGACATATGGGGAGGGACAGCTCCTCCGTGGGGCTTTAAGGGCCCAAGAAGGAGCAGGACTTCTGGATACACCTGGGAACAAGTGAAAGAGGTTGAGCCTGTTGTCTTTGATTTGTGGTCAGCCTTATTCTTCTCTCACACCCTCTCCCAGGAAGGTCTCTACCTGTCATTCTCCTGTTCTGGTGTGCGTTTGGGGCAGTTCCCTTCCTTCTTCCATCTGTAGAATGAGCACATAGGTTGGTTCAGGACCAGCTGTGCCACCCTGGGATTCAGAAGCAGAGCCACCCCCGCCTCTTTCCGCTGCAGCTCTGCTCCTGGCACAGAGCAAGCGCGCATTAACAACGGGGTGATTTTTCTTTAATTCCCTTCCAATCAGCATTTTTGTGTTGGATTCCATCCATGGTCTGTCCCAGAGGTCAGGAAATGAGGTGATCAGCCTGAGCGAGGAATGAAGGGGGAGGGCTGAGGGGCGATTGGGCAAGCGGGCTGCACAAACAAAGGGGGTCAAAGATTGTGCTTGGCCAGCCCCGCGGGGGATAAAGGGGCGCAGGGCGCAGGGAGGTGGCCCAGAAGCCGGTCCGTCTGTGCTCGGCACTCCGCTTCGCAGACCCGGGAGGATGAGGCTCGCCGTCCGCGCTCTGCTAGCCTGCGCGGTCCTGGGTGAGTGCAGCCGCTGGGAAGGCCCGCAGAGTCGCCGGCCCGGGCGCCCCCTGCATACCGGAGCCCGCTACACCATCCCTGGGCTCCGCGCTGGAGCTGGAAGCCCGGACCTTTCCTTCGCTTCTCCCCGCCGCACCCTTGCACCTGCTTCAGCACTGCCTCAGGGACAGCTCTGCGCTTGCGCGCACCTTCTGGTCCTGCCTGTGCCTCTGCCACCTTTTCACCCCCTCCTTGCTTCCTCCTCGTGTCTAGAAAACCTTGTAGTAGCGGAACACAATAAATTAGAGCACTTCCATCACGGTTTATCAAATCCCTCTGCTGCGGTCTCAATCAAGTCCAAACTGCTTAGGATGGCATTCAAGGCCTCCCCAGATCTGGTCCCACCTCCACTGATAGTCTGATGTCCCATGGGTGCCCTTGGTGCTGACCATGTCCCACTAATGAGGCAGGGCAGTCGAAGGGTTCGGAGCATGGGATTTGAAGCCAAACTTTTTGGGTCCCCAGCAGTGAGGAGGGTATTACAGCCTGGCCTGGGAAGTTCCCGTGAGAGTAAATGAGGCCGCGGATCCAGGCACTAGTGCAGTGGACTTTGCTGCACACATCTGTGCTTCGGGGCCTGTCACTGTTAGGCCCCCTTTGTCCTCTAACTTTTGCTGGCCACTCGTGGTACATTTATATTACCTTTGGAGCCTTCTGTGTTTAGTTACTTGTCATTCCTGAAAAAGTTAACCCTTGAGAGTCAACCCACCTTACTTTCCTTTGCCTACCCGCCCAGCCCCCCACCCTAACCTCAGAGAATCTCACAGGGCTATGAAAGGTAAATGCATGACTGAGGACAAATTCCTGCCTTTGGGATCTCAGGAGGGGCAGTTTGGGGAGGGCCTGGAGGAGTGGTTTTGGGGAGAGTCTGCCACTGACTCCTTGTTGCCTCCCTTGATATCCCATGGGCAGAGGTGGGATAAAAGGTGGTTGGGGGATAGGTGTCCTGTGGCCCCTCTTTTTCTATCCTGGAGAACTGTTCCCTCCCCCTCTCTTGCTTTGTGCATTGTGAATATTCATCCACTTCCTTGAGCCAGCCCTGTGCTGTTGATCCACAGAGTGGAGATGACAGAGGGCTTTGGGGACAGTGCCAAATGCTCATATCATGGGGACAACACATCTGCAACCCCATGGATTAATTGCTACAGACATGGCTGGCTTTAGCTTCTCGTAGTGGCAGCCAAAAAGCTTAATGGTAAAATTGAGGGAGGGGTCATTGGAAACAGAGAGAAACATTGAATATGTGGAGTTTCTAGTTATTCTTGGAACAGAGGATGACAGATGAGCATCACAGGCAAACTTATTGCCTCATCAATCATGTACCCCTATGTACTGGCCAAGCACATGGAAAACAACTCAGAATGTTATCTTCTTTTGTTCCCTGGGCAGAGACCAAAGTCTGGAGACCTGATTTCTAGGCCAGTCTCAGCTACTAACAGGCTGGGTAACCTAGGGTAAAGCATCACTCTCTGAGCCCAGTTCCCTCATCTCTAAAAGATACTAATTACTGGATGATGTAATTCCTACCCTGGTGGCTTCCCAGAGTTGTAGCATTGAGCCAACACCTTGACATAGCTAAAAATCCCCTGTGTATCCTGAAGCTTGTATTCCATGGCAGGCCACGGGTCATGAGGTGAATGAAGGAGGCTCAGAGAACACAGAGGAGCAGCTTATTGTCTCCAACTGAGAGCTGATAGTCAAGTCGGCATCCCTCTGGCCAGCACAGGCTGGTCAGTGGGAAACTAAGAGGCCATTAGGGTGCCTGTCGCTCATCCCCAGACTCAGAATGCAGTGGAAACTGTGTCCCTTGTTGTTCACGGACAGGAGTGGGAGTGGACAGGATGGAGGGAAGTAGACTTCACGACCCTCCAGAGGGTGCTGCTGTCTCTCCCACTGGTACAGGGACCTCTGGCCTCTCTCCCCTAGGGCTGTGTCTGGCTACCCCTGAGAAAACTGTGAGATGGTGCACCGTTTCAAGTCATGAGGCCAGTAAGTGCTCCAGTTTCCGTGAAAATATGAATAAAGTCTTTGATACTGGTCCTTTTGTCTCCTGTGTGAAGAAGACCTCCTACATCGATTGCATCAAGGCCATCATGGTAAGTCGTGGCTGCCTAAAGGAGAGCGGAAGAAAATCCATACTTTCTCTTTCTCCTGTCGTTTTGGAATCATTCTGTACTCACAGGTAGGAGGCTGCTGTGTGGGGCAGTCAGCCCCTAGTGCTAGTAAAATCACTTTAGAAATGGAAATAGGAGCAGTCACCTTTAATGAGTCTTAAAGCAAAATCTAACATGCTCTGAAAGGGGACTATTTTGAGCCACTAAATTCTCTGAACTCAGAGAAGAAAACAAGAATACATGCTGTCAAAATGACCATGTAACACTATCTTGGAGGTTCCTGATGCATCACAAGAAGTAGATGAATGGTACACACAGGGAAGAGGAATACATAGTCATGATTGCAGTTGATAGCTGATCCTTTTGACTTCTACGTTTTCCAAAATACTCTTCACTCCTTTAACATCGTTCCTGCACATTTGAACGTGTGTCAGACCCTGTGCTGGGCAATGGAGCTGCAGTAGTGAATTTAAACACACATGCTCCTTACTTTTGAGGAGTTTACAGTCTAGTCAGGAGAGAAGAAAAACATGCCAACAAGTGGACATGAAATTTCAAATTGTGTCATGTACAATGGAGGGAAAGAAACAGAACTTTCAGAGGAAACTTGCTTTGGCCTGGGTGTCAGGGACAATCTCCCTGAGAGGAAGCAATGAACCTGAGACCCCAGTGATAAGCATGGGTAAGCCTGACAAAAGCTATGGTAGAATACTCCAGGTAGTGAACCATAGCATGTGCAAAGGGCCTGAGACAGGGGAGAGCTGGGCTTGTTTGAGTTTCTGTAGGGAAGCTAGGGTGACTGGAGCAGAGCAAGCAGGAGACTGGAAGGAGGAATGAGGTGGGAGAGGTAGACGCAGCCAGATGGAGCATGATTAACTCAAGGAATCAGTGATTTGGTATAAACAACTGGTCTGTTGTGTGTGTGTGTGTGTGTGTGTGTTTATTGAACCTCAGTTACTATCATTGCTTAATTATAACTCTTGATTTATGACATAATTTCAGCTTTGGTGTATGCATACCCCTCTTTGTTTTAAAATATGTTAATAATATAAAGTAATATTATCCACAAACCCACCAGAGGTTCTCAAAACTTCATCATTGCCAATAGCTTATTTCTAGGGCTACTGTGTGGCAGCATTGGAGTCTATGGGAACAACACCACTTGGGGTAGTGTAAGCCACTGGCCCTACTTACAACTACTGTGTGTTTCCCCATCCAGCGCAAACAGAATCCTAAAACTTTCTTGCCTTTTATTTTAATTTAAGACGTATAGGTATGTGTGGATGATTGTATAGTTTTGCTTCTTAAAATATTTTATAAACATGCCATCGCTATGTGTTGTCTTCTCATACTTGCTTTTCCCTCCTCAATATTATGCTAAGTTTTCATGCACGTTGTTGAATATAGCTATTGTTCATTCATTTCCAGAGCGCTACAAAAGTCCATTGTGTTAGTATACCACAATTTATGTTTTCTTTTCTGGTCACAAGGCATTTGGATTTTTCCCAGTTTTTTGTTATTCTAATCAGTGTTTGTGGAATATTTTTATACAAATCTCCTGGGACACAAGAATTACTAGTTTCTCTTTAATATATATTTTGGAGCAGAGTTTCTGTGCCATGGGATATGTGAGTATTTGACTTTGAAGACAATGCCAAATGTATTTGGTTTTTAAGCAAATCCTATGTGGTTATTCCAATTTCCACTCTCACCAGCAGTGTATGAGAGCATAACCCATATCATTCTTGGTGAATTTGATATTTTATTATTATGAAAAAAATCACTATCTCTGGCAGTGCTTCTTAACTAAACTCTATTTTTCTGATATTAGCATACTACATCAACTTTCTTTTGGTTAGTATCCTCTTCCTATATCTCTTTCCATTCCTTTATTTTCAACTTTCTGTGTGCTTATCTTTCAGGTGTGTCTTTTGAAAATTGTATATTGCTGGATTTTGTTTATTAATGAAATCTGACAATCTTATTTATTTTATGTGGTAAATTTAGACCATTAATAAATTATTGTTTTTAAATAAATTTATTTATTTATTTATTTCCTTTGTTGGCCGCGTTGGGTCTTCATTGCTGCGCACCGGCTCTCTCTAGTTTTGGTGAGCAGGGGTTACTCTTCATTGTGGTGCGTGGGCTTCTCACTGAGGTGGCTTCTCTTGTTGCGGAGCACAGACTCTAGGCACGTGGGCTTCAGTAGTTGTGGCACGCGGGCTCAGTAGTTGTGGCTCGCAGGCTCTAGAGTGCAGGCTCAGTAGTTGTGGCGCGTGGGCTTAGTTGCTCCACGGCATGTGGGATCTTCCCGGACCAGGGCTCAAACCCATGTCCCCTGCATTGGCAGGCGGATTCTTAACCACTGAGCCACCAGGGAAGCCCAAATTATTATTTTTATTATTGATAAATTTGTAATTATTTCTGCCATTTTACTTTTTGATTTCTCTTAGTCCTGCTTTCCCCCTGATTTCTGATTTTTCCTTTTCTGATTTTTAAAAATTGAGTTTGTTCATGTGTGTGTTCATTTGGATTGTTTTCCCTTTATTCCACCTTTCCCCCTACTGAAAGTAAATTTAAACAATTTATATATTTTAATGACTTCCCTTAAATTTTTACTGTACAATTTTAGCTTAACAAAATGTTAATAGTAAAATAATCTTGACCCTCACATCCTTCTGAAACAGCAAAAGAACTCTGGAATATAGTAGCTCAGACTTCGCTCTTCCCTGTGTAGATATTACTATTTGATATTTTATGTCTGTCTTTTCTTAACCCTGGAATGTAGATACTTCACGTATTTGTTGACAGTATACATAAATACTATATAAATATATATTTATATGTGTGTGTGTGTGTGTGTGAGTGTGTGCATGTGTAAGTTTGTGTATGCACCCAAAATTTCAGAAAGAGGGAAGGAGACAGAGAGAGAGAGAGAGAGAGAGGCAGAGAGAGAAATTTGGATTTGTCTACATTTTTGCCATTTGATCTGTTTACCCTTCCTTCTTTTTTTTTTTTTTAAGTTTTAAAAAAATTTTTGGCTGAGCTATGTGGCTTGCAGGATCTCAGTTCCCCAACCAGGGATCGAATCCAGGCTGCGGCAGTGAAAACACTGAATCCTAACCACTAGACCACCAGGGAACTCCCTACTATTCCTTCTTATATTTCAGACCATCCTTCTGGGACATGTTTTCCTCTTGAAATGTGTTCTTTTGGTGATACTTTAGAGTCAGTATCTTGGTGTTAAACTCTCTCCATTGCTTGCTTGTTTGTTTTCTCTGAAAATGCTTTAATCTCCCCCTTATTCTTGAATGGTAATTTTGCTGAATGTATAATTCTAGTTCGATATTTTTACACTATTTAAAAATACTATTCCACTGTCTCCTGACTTCCACTGTAGTCGTTGAGAAGTCTGATATCATCCTATTATTCCTTCAATCATCTCTCTGGAAAACTTTGAGATTTCATGTCCTTGGTTGATGATGTTCCATAGATTCGCTATGATATTTCCATTTGTAGAAATCTTGTTACTTATCTTGCTTAGAGTATGTTGGATCTGTGGAATCATGCTTTTCACCAGTTCTGGAAAATTTGCTGCCGTTATCTCTTTAAATATTGCCTTTTCTTTAGTTCCTTTTTTTTTTTTTTTAATTCTAGGATTCCAAGAAAACACGTTAGGCCTTCTTTATTCTAGCATCCACATCTTTTAATCTCTCTTTCATAGTTTCAGTCTCTGCACCTCTTTTTGGCAGCATCCGGGCTGAATTCTTCAGATATAGCCTCCAGTTTCCTAATTCTCAAGTTAAACACGTCTAATCAACTTGTTGCCCATTCATTCACTTTTTTTTATTTCAAAAGTTATATTTTTTGCTTCTAGAAGTACCAGTTTAAACAGTTTTTCTTTTTTATTCCTGATAATTTCCTTTCTATGCTTATCTCTGTGACTGTAGCCTTCACTTTGTGCATAAAGCACATATATAGCTCTTCTCCATTGTTTCTGACCATTCCAACATCCACAACCCTTGAGAGCCCAAGTCTGCTGTTCCTGCTGATGCCTATGCATTGTGGCTTACCTTCTTTTGGGTTTGGTTATCTGCACCTGGGAAGTCATGCTTGACTTTAATCCTGCCCCTCCCTGCTGGTTCAGTTTCCCTTCAGAATCCCTGTTGCTCTCGTGGACTCCATGAGTTAGGCCTTGGCTCCTTGGTTCCTGAGTCCCTGAGGCCCCAATGATTCCTGCCCAGGATCCTGGTGTCTGGGCCAAGAAAGCCCCAACCTCACTGCTCTAGGATAAGCTCTTATTTGCTTACTCATTTATTTTTATTCTGTGGTGTGTGGGGCGGGTGGGGACAGTCTCTGGAGGTGTCACCTACCTTTTGAGATACCAAGAAAGCCATAAAGATTGTTTCGTATATGGAGTCTAGTTGTGGAATAAAAGAGTCCTTCACCATTGTGAATGTATTTAATGGCACTGAAATGTACTCTTAAAAATGGTTAAATGATAAATTTTATGTTGTTATTTAATTACAATAAAACAACAAAAACAATTCCAACTATTGAAAGAAAAGTTTCAGCTAGACAAATATATGGTTTGGCTTACATTATTATTTTATCTCATTTAGAAATACTATTACCTTATTATTTATCTATAACATGACACAGATCATAGAGCTATAGTTCCTGCCTTGTAATTTAATCCGTAAGAACTATTTATGGAGTACTATCAAGGGCTTCAAGAAAAATCATTTTGATTAAAGATATTTGAAGCAAGAAAAAAAGCAATAAAAGTATGTTATGAAGTGTGTATATAAAAGATGGTGCTTCTCACTTCAAGAGAAAATAAATTCTAGACCTAGTGGGAAGGTATCTATAATATTGGTTATAGTGAACCAAGTGAAAGATGAGAATTAGTGGAAGCAAAAACTAAAAATGAAAACAAAAAACCCAGCAAGTAACAGTAAATGGGAGAAGTAAACCCACACTACGTGGATTCAAATCCCAGCTCCATGACTTACTAGCTATGTGGCCTGGGGAGATGACTTAAACTGTCCGGGCCTCTATTTTTTAATGTGTAAAATGGAGCTGAGTTGGACAATGGTGTCTGCGTAGTTGATTAAATGAACAATCAGCCATAATGGAAGTAATAATTAGCATTTAACACTCAGTTCAGAGTATAAGCTAGAAGTTAAAGCCAGAGAAAGCACCGGTCCCTGAACAAAAGACTCCTGCAGTTATATGGACCCAGGACAGGAAGGAAAAGTAGTGAGTACTGAATCAGAGTGGAGAAGGATGTCATCAAGGCTCCCCTTCCCCATAGAGAATTCTCCACAGAGGCATCTGAGGAAGATCTCAGCAGAAGGCCCAAAATAAAGAGGTCACCAAATGAAAGGACCTGAACTTGAAATGTAAATATGTGTAACAGCATGGCCAGGCAGAGGGACCTGAGTCCTTGACTGCAGCCCCTTCAGAGCCTGTGGTGCATGGGCTGTGCACCCAGTCCGGTGTTGGGGGGGGGCAGCTTTCCCCCAAGAGGCCTGCTGGTAAAGCCTCTGTAATTTAGGTCAGTCTTGAAAAATCACGACAGTTTTCTGGGCAAGCAGCTGGACGCCTCACCAGGGAAAAGAGAAAAATGATCCATTCTTTCTCTTTGCAGGAGTTAAGGAATATGGTGGCCAAATCCCCTCACCAGGGAGGTAGAGTTCACTGAAGCTTGTGGTGTTGTGCAGTTAGCTATTGGCCAAACTGAGGCTTCTTCTGGCCCCAGATCCAAGGAGCGCCACCCAGCCTTGCTCAGAATAAGAGCTTCATCAGACTCTGGTCTGCTCTCTTTCAGGATAATGAAGCAGATGCTGTGACGCTGGATGGTGGTTTGGTATTTGAGGCAGGCCTGAAGCCCTACAACCTGAAGCCTGTAGTGGCAGAGTTCTATGGCACAAAGGATAGTAAGTTCTCCCCGGGGACCCAGGAAGGTGTTTGTGGCCCTTGTTCTCTCCTGGTAGACGCTGAGTCTTGTCTCATTCGGGCAGGTAATGGAGATTAGCTACTGATGAGCTTTCCCCAGGGGGCAGTGAGTGGGGAATGAGGGGCCCTATCAACCACCATAGCCGCAACTCAAGGCCTCTGGGAGCTTTGGGCTGGTTGGGGACTGGTGCTCAGGACACTGACCTCCTGGGCAGGCTGTGTGCAATCTGAGCTGAACCACTGGGGTTTAAATCTGTAAAGAGAAGTTCTCCAAGAAGCACAGGTGCCACACGCAGGGGAGAGACCACACAGGAGCACGAACTTGGAGCCCTGACAGCTTTGCATCTCTTCTGAGAGCAACTCCACTGTCCCTGGGCCTGTGTGAGGGACAAAAATACTTAGAGAAAGTCAGGAATGTGGCCTCTGTTGCCACAGTTCCAGTTTCCAGGGGAGCTTGTCTTGGTAGTTGTAGGCAGATACTCCCTACAAGGCCTGGGGAGGCGAGAGCATTGGTGCATGTGTGCACATGGCTTCTTGCTCCTGGGTTTGCCTGGAGGGTTATTACAAATGTCTCCTCTGTGGTCCTTTCTTTCCCCTGTAAGCCTAGGAAGGTTTTTCTGATCCTTCCCTCTTTAGAAGCCAACCCAACATAAATGTTACCTCTGGATTCCCCTTCCCTACTCAGGAGCCCAGTAGTGATGAACAGTGCTTCCCTGGGGCCCAGTTTGAGAGTCTTTCATCCACGCTGTCCCTTTGCAGATCCGAAAACTCACTATTACGCTGTGGCCGTGGTGAAGAAGGGCACTGACTTCAATCTGAAAGACCTCAAAGGCAAGAAGTCCTGCCACACAGGCCTCGGCAGATCTGCTGGGTGGAACATCCCCATGGGCTTACTTTACTGGGACTTGCCTGAGCCACAGGAATCTCTTCAGAGAGGTAAGCAGGCAGGAGGGTGAGTGCCCTCAGGAGGCATCTCTTCGTCAGATGCCCACATGGGCCACACTGGCGTCACTCAGACATGATCAGGTGATGATGTGTGATGACTCTGGGAGTGGAGGTGGGAGGTTAAACAGCTTTAAACTGGCAGGTCTGCTGCACCAGCAGCCATTAGGGGCTGTCACAAGTCCTTTTATCTCTGAGCTCCTGACACCCCACCAGAGGCTGTCCTGAGGAGTGGGGGGAAGGGAACAGAGGGCTTCAGTCAGGGCCAAGATTGCTGGGCCCCATTGTTCACTTCCCTGGGGTGCTTTCCTGTCTGTGGCTGATGCTTTTCCCATTCTGCTGGAGCTTTCCCTGGTGGCCATCTGCTGGCCATGAACTTGGCATGCACCTCTCCAGGCGGGTCCTCCATCTCTCAGGCATGGATCCCAGAGACCTCTCTCTGAGCTGTTCCAGTCTGACAAGGCAGGGAGGGGGACTGACGGTGACCTGGCCTTGGAGGGTGGCTGACACAAGCCTGGTTCTTGGGGAGGGAGGAGGGAGGAAAGGGGTTAAACTCACCCCTTTTTGGAAACCCTTAATCTTGAAGAGTGAACACTTGTAAAGGCAAACTGGGTCTGGGGGTGCTGGTTTTGTCTGGGTCTCTCTGTCCCATCATGAGCCTAGGCTGGGAGCTGTAAGTGCCTCTGGCCAGGCTGGCTCACGCCCTGTGCTTCTGTGTCTCCGTGTTGAGCAGCAGCGGCCAGTTTCTTCGCGGGCAGCTGCGTCCCCTGTGTGGATCAGTCGTCCTTCCCCAAACTGTGCCAACTGTGTGCGGGGAAAGGGCCGGACAAGTGCGCCTGCTCCAACCATGAACCGTACTTCGGCTACTCAGGGGCCTTCAAGTGAGTGAGACCGGCTCCTGCTCCATCCGGGCTCCTAAGTGTCCAGTGTCCTTGGCTGGAAATCTTCCCTGGCCCACAGCAGAGCCCAGTCTGCAAAGGGGCATGAGGGGGCCTAATTGCCTCAGTGACACAGGGACTCAGTGACACAGCTGGGACTCCCCAGGCCAGGCCAGGCCAGTGCGTACTCTCTTCACGTGACATTGACAAGGAAGCCCCTCTCCTGGGGCTCCTCCTTCTGTTTCCCCAGAGTTCTCTCACAGGACTAGGCAGAGCCTGAAATGACAGGCACGGCCCTAGTGTCCAAGCTGCTCTTCAGTGACGGGCCCTCTGCTCTCCATTGCAGCAGCGTCGGCCGTTCAATGCTCTGGCCTCTCTCTTGTCTCCTCTCACCGTCCCTGTGCAGGCAGCTCATGTGGCTGATTTCTTGCTCCCTCTTCTCCCTTGGTTATACTCTAAAGTTTTAGAGCCAGCCAAGGGCACCTTTCCTCCCTCAAGAGACACTATGCCTTTATCCTCCACCAGAAGTTTGAAAATGCTTTTCTCATTGAAATATCTTTAGTGCCTTTTTGATGCTTTGGGGCACACGGTGAGGGTCCCCCAGCTCCTGTGAGCTCACCCCCCCATGTCCATGGTACCCTGGGTATCAGCGCCCCATGGTGCTCCCTCAGCTGTGGGTCTTTGTAGAGGCCTCCCCCAGGCCCTGCCCTTTCCCCAAGGCTGGACAGTGTGGTCAGACCCTCAACCTGAGGAGAAGGGCCAGCCCTGCAGGAACCCTCCTAATGTGTCTCCTCCCCACAGGTGTCTGATGGATGACGTCGGGGACGTGGCCTTTGTCAAGCACACCACAGCATTGGGTAGGTGGTAGGAGAAGAATCTGCAGGTTCCTTCAAGCAGAAGGCCTTCCTTTTCTTCCTGCCTTCTTCTTCATGCTCAGTAGTCAGACGTGAGCATAGTGTGTTCTTCCTTTCTCACTGCTGGGGTGTTTACCTGCGCAGAGGCGTGTGCCTGTGGGGTCCCCACCTGGACTCCTGGGCCTCATCCTATCGTTCAACTTCCTAGACACTGGGACCCGTCCTCCTGGTCAGTGTTGCAATAGCAAAGGATTGGGAGCAGGTCTGGCTGACCTTGGCCTGTAGTCAGCCTGCTGAGATGAGACCTCTTGTGGGGTGTGGGCAGTCACCCCTGCACTGGACATCAGAAGCTTTACCTGTAAACTGGCTGTGGGATCTTGAGCAAGTCAGTTTTCTTCTGGCTCTCAATGTTTACTCTAGGCTTCTCAGCTCACACAGTTTATGATTCAGTGGGGTTGCAAGGAAGCGGAAGGGGCACCACACCTCATGCTCTGCCTGCCGTCGGCTCATGCGGGCTTCCCTCCCCCAGAGAACCTGCCTGACGAGGCTGACAAGGACAAGTATGAGCTGCTCTGCAGGGACAACACCCGGGGGTCTGTGGACGAGTTCGAGAGGTGCCACCTGGCCCGGGTCCCTTCCCATGCCGTCGTGGCCCGAAGCATGGGCGGCAAGGAGGACTTGATCTGGGAGCTTCTTAACCTGGCCCAGGTATCGAATCCCCGTCCTCTTTCCTGCTTAGCAGTTCCTGCTTGGATTTGGGGCATTTTCCTGCACTCCCTTCTTGCCACTGTAGAAGCCCTTCTGTGTTCAGGATACAGTGGGGACCATGCCACACACCATCCACTTGTATGAAAGCACCCAGCAAAGCCTTCTTGGAGTTGCACAGAGCCTAGTCCTGCGTTATCATCTGTCAGACCCTTACATTCTGGACCAATGACATGAAGCTGCTCCTTCTTGCTCTATTCCATATCTCTCCCGTTGGAAAGGAAATGATCTCTCTTCCAAGGTCCTTCAGCCTGACTGCAAGGGAGCTGCACACACAGCCAGCTTTCCTTCCCTAGAGCAGCAGAACGCCAGAACTGAGCCAACTTTCTCTTATCCGGCCCTCCCATCTGTCCATCTGTCCATCAAGGCAACCACACAGTGTCAGCCTCTGAAGGAGATGTGTTTCTTGCGCTCAGTGAGCTGTCATCCAGACAGGGAGACAGGCACAGAAACACGTTCAGTGAAATTGGGCGTTTGTTATATGGCCCAAGAGGGCTGTGAATGGAGAAGGTGCTGGGTGGGAAAGAACAGGTCCGACTGCCCTCTCTCCTGGCATCTTGAAAATTTCACTTTTTAATTTAGTTTCCTGAGTTTTAAAATTTTCTTCGGTCCCATTTTGCAGCATCCCTTGTTGCAGTAGCCATTCAGATCTGTGTTTTTACCACAAACAGGAACATTTTGGCAAAGGTACCTCTGAAGACTTCCAGCTCTTCAGCTCCCCTCATGGGAAGGACCTGCTGTTTAAGGACTCTGCCAATGGGTTTTTAAAGGTTCCTCCAAAGATGGACTCCTGGCTGTACCTGGGATATGAGTATGTCACTGCTCTTCGGAATCTAAGAGAAGATACACGTAAGTGTTTAGGAAGGATTGTGTGGCTCTAGGAGCTTGGAAAACTGGTGAGGGTGGGCACCAGCAATAGAGTCTTTCCAGGTATTGAACACCTGTCCCAACAATCCTTTATCTGCCCTGCCTGTGCAGCCCAGTGTCAGATGGATGCTAAATGGCATCACCAAAGGGCATTAAAGGAAATTCATGCTTAAAATGATTTGTATTGATACCAGCACTGTTTCCCTTGTATAAATCAAGGCTACCCTACCCACTTTGTGAAGCCAGTTAGCCTGGCACGAAGTAAGTCAAATAGAATGAAATTGCTACAAACGTGCACATCTGAAGCCAATGCTATGGTCAACATGTGCCATGGTGAAGCTGGAGCTTTAGACAGGTCGATCCTGCTTCTGAATTTCCTTGGGTCTTTGGGGATGTGTTTGAACATTCATTCATTCAACAGACATGTATTGACCACCTATCTATAAACTGTGCAACGTGCTGGGCATACAATGGTGAGTCAAAGATATATTAAATTCTGCTGTCATGGAACCTTCAGCCCAGTGGGGAAGACAAATGTTGAAGGAATAGTCACTCTATTGAATGATCAATTAAAAATGAGAGATTTCCTCAGAAGAAGGAAAACAAAACCAAAAACCCAGAACAAAATATCATGGCTCTAGAAGAGTGCAAAACAAAGAAAGACAGGTCCCGGAATTGAGGTAAGGCTTCCCTGAGGAAGTGCCTCTTGAGCTGGGTCTGAAAGTTGGGTAGGTGTCCATTTATTCAGCCAACATTTATTGCGCTGACCATGAGGCAGGCACTAAGGGTGCCATGTAGAACAAGACAGGCCTGACCCTTGCCCTGGCCAAGCTTATGTTCTCCTGCAGGGAGCAGACAATAAATAATGAATAAATATATAACAACAGCTCAGATGGTTAAGTGCTATTTCTAAACAAAGAGGGACAAAAAAAAAACCCCAGCCTGAAGTGATAGAGCACCTTGGGACTGGGAGGAAAGTTGACTTCTCATAAGAAACAATTTTAAGTTAAATCTAAATGATAAGAAGCCAACTAAGAGACTGTTATTACCTTTGATTTCTAAGAGATTAATTCCTTGAATGGGATCTGTTTGTGTATTGCTGAAAAATCCCAGCATTTTCATGAAGACAGCAGCATAACCAGCAGGCAACATCTGGGCCTCTTCTAATCTCTGGTTCTCTTCCTTATGTCCTAGGCCCGAGCACCTCAAAGGGTGAATGCAAGAAGGTGAAGTGGTGTGCAGTGCACCACCAGGAGAGGGTCAAGTGTGATATGTGGAGTGTGAACAGTGATGGGAAAATAGAGTGTGAATCAGCGGAGAGCACTGAAGAATGCATCGCCAAGATAATGGTACGTCACTCCTGCCACTGTTGCCCACCCGTCCCCAAGGGTGAGTGAGTGTTCCTGGGAATGACACGAAAAGCCGGGTTCCAAGGAACCGTGCCCTCACTGTGGGAGACCAGCCCCACCGGAGCCTCAGGACCTTTGAGCTTCTGGAGCTGAAGGGCTCCTTAGGGCTTGTTTCCTCCTAGTGTTGGCACCCGGTGGAGGGCAATCTGAGCCGTGTCTGCTTGGGGAGGCTGGACCTGAGTGTGGGTGTGCCTGAAACCCACGGTGTGCCATGGCAAGTGAGACAAGTGTGACAGGGTCATGTTATTGTGCAAGCAGGTAGAAGTTTAGCCTTGTTGATCACAAGAGCATTCCATATTTGCTTTTAGATAATGTTGAAAAACTGGAGGATATAAAGAAGAAAATACATAAAATCTAATTGTAACCTTATAACTCAGAGAAAATCCTGTTAACTGGGCTCATATCATACATACAATTTACTCTCTTTTCTCACCTAATCTTATCTAGGGAGCTTTTCCCTTGTCACAAGTCATTCTCTGAAAACATGATTTTTAAAAATATATTTTAAAATATATTTTAGTTTATTTTTGAAAGAATATACCCTATTCTGTTTACAGTGGTATGTCTGGGGACCAAGTTTATGGGGGACTTTCTCTTTCATTTCTTTCTTTTCTTTTTTCTTTTTTTTAAATTTAAATTTTTATGTTTCTTTTCCCTTATGGTTTATTATAGGATGTTGAATATAGTTGCCTGTGCTATACAGTGGGACCTTGTTGTTTATCTATTCTATGTATAATAGTTTGCATCTGCTAACCCCAAACTCCCAACCCATTCCTTCCCCAGCCCCCTCCACCTTGGCAACCACAAGTCTGTTCTCTATGTCTGTGAGTCTGCTTCTGTTTCATAGATAAATTCATTTGCGTCATATTTTAGATTCCACATATAAGTGATATCATATGGTATCTGTCTTTCTCTTTCTGACTCACTTCACTTAGTATGATAATCTCTAGGTCAATCCATGTTGCTGCAAATGGCATTATTTCATTCTCTTTTATGGCTGAGTATTATTCCATTGTATATATGTACCACATCTTCTTTATCCACTCATCTGTCGATGCACATTTAGGTTGTTTCCATGAAAACATGTTGATAGCTTAATGTTGATAGCTATTCCAGAGTGTGGATGTGCTACAATTTGTTGAGCCATTTCCTTGCTATTGAGCATTAAGTTTGGTCCTATCTTATTGATATTATGAATCACACTTGCATGCTTTTGCCCACTTACACATTTTGCCCAAATACTTTCCCACATATCTGATTATTCCTTTAGGGAATGTTCCTCAAAAGTATATTTCTAAGCCCAATGGGAAGCTTGGCAGTCTTGTTGAATTTAAGCATGTCTGAAATTTGGGGATTATTAGCTCTATTAGATCATTATATCTAACAGATCATTTAAGTTTATTTGACTCATTCATTAAAGACCTTGTATTGACCAAGCACCAAAGTAGCACCCAGACAATGTGGCCGAGATTCAGGTCTGGGGCCCCCATCAGGAGGCACTCTATGCCACAGACACAGCCCTGAGTCTCTGACTCCACTCATTTGTCTTACAAATGAGAATTCTTGGTGTCAGAAAGGTGTTGTGAGAGTGTCTCTGGGACAGTGTGCCCTATGAGAGGACAGCGGGACTGAATGTGGGTCTTTCCTCCTGAAGAAACAAAGCAAAGCACCCAGAGTTGATCATCAGTTCATCATGGTTTGGGTGAAAATGGGAGTACATTTTATTTTCTATGTTGGGTGTGCCTGACTGATCCTTTGGGAGTCCAGTACCAGCACCTTCTGTCTCCCTGGGCCTTCATGACCTGTGCTGGCAAGGTTGCTTCAAGGAAACAGCTTAAAGGGCATGTGGGACAGAAGATGGTCTCTTTTCACCTGCTGTGATGTGCTCTGTCTTTGCAGAAAGGAGAAGCTGATGCCATGAGCTTGGATGGAGGCCACATCTACATAGCAGGCAAATGTGGTCTGGTACCTGTCCTAGCAGAGAACTACAGTAAGTGGAAGGGGCTTCTCTCAGTGTTTCATTTCCCCTGGGCCATGGCGAAAGGAAATGGAAAATCACAGCCTGATTTATGCCACATGGGCCATAAAGCTCTTGCTTACTGAGCACCTCCTACTTCCTAGGCTCTGGGCTCCCTCATCTCTAGTCCCCAACAGTTATCTTGAAGGATGGGATCTTCTATCATACCTTCCACAAGGGAGTTGGAGGCTTTGCACTGGGAAGTTCTAGCTAAAAGTGACCCCTCTGCAGAGGACATCTAGATTCTCAGTTGGGATTCCTGGCAGGTCTTCTTGCTTCCAAAGCTCACACTTCTCCTGTTGCCCTGGTGCAGGGATTCAAGTACAGTTGGCAGAGACCACCGTGGCCACAGGATAGATAGAGTGGGAAACTTGAAATGTACAATTTTGGACTAAATTCCAGAGGCCAGGGAGCTAAAGTGAACTTGCATAATCCAGACAGCCTGGACCTTTTGGGAACTGGTGATATGTAGATAGTTTTCCTGGCTCTTTTAATTCTGAGTTGCACATGGTAAAGACGATTTCCAATCTATAAATGAGTATTTAATGACTTCTTCGTTTTCTCCTCTACAGAAAATGAGGGCGAAGATTGTAAATTCACACCAGAGAGTGGTGAGTTGAGATTGGTAACCTCATGAGTTTAAGATAAATTCCCATTGCTTTTGGGAAAGGGTAAGGTAAGTTTAAATTCAAATCAAATGTAGATAAGAGACCAATTTTTGGAATGCAAAGGAATCATGGAAGTAGAGTAACTGGCAATGATGATTACTTTTTTACACTTGCTATGACTTGCACCTGGGAATTTTCATTTAATCCTATAAGGTATGTCTTGTTGTCCTCTAAGGATGCATAAGAGGACCAACAGCTCAGAGAGATTACAAGTTGTCTAGACTCCGACATCCAGCAAGCAAATACAGGCCCTCCCCACCACTCCTGACTGCCTCACATTGCATGAGGCCAGCAAAGTTTTAGATGAGAGTTAACACCAGCCCAGGAGCCTTGCTGATACGTGCCTGGCAGGGCTGAAGGGAGAGGCTCATACCGGCAGATGTCTAGGGGCATGTGATTGCCCAGCTTCCCAGCCAGGGCTAGGCCCAGGCACCCAGGCCAACCTGGCTCTCACCCAGGGCTCTGGCTTGGGGTGGATCTGGAAAGATGTGGCAGGAGCAAGACAGGAAATCTTATCAAAGTGGGCTCTGGGGCCCACACTCAAGTCCCTGCAGGTCATTTCCAGCCATTAGTGTGCAAGTCTGTCCTCATCACTTTTCCCAGTTACAACCTTCAGCCTCTCCCCATCACACTAGGAACCAAGCTCTTCAGCCGAAAATAGAACCATTCTTATTCCATGAACAATAAGATTTGTGTCTTTTCTGTTGGAAACAATTTCCTGAATTAATTAAATTGGAAAACTGAAATTATGAGTTGATATTCTTTCTATTACCAGTTTTAAAGATCAGCATGTATTTGCTGCTAATCATGGCAGCTAACTTGATTTTGACAGTTTCCACTTTGCATATTTATTGTGGTGCAAACCTGTATTCTCCTTATCACAAATTATCTGGCCAGAATATCCCTGTGGTTTATTGCTCATTTACTACTCTTTCCTAATGTACCCTTCAGTATCCATTCCTCTACTATTCCACAGTGGAGGGTGAGTTGCTGGTTTATGTCAGTAGCTTCATGCATTTGGGGAAGGGTTATACACCAGCCATTGCTCTGATGGTTATGTATTCTTATTATTTTGTTTTTTAAGTTCAGATTAATCTCCACCTCCTGGAATGACTTGTATCCCCCCTCAGTCAGTTATTGGGAAGACCTTTTCAAAGAGAGAAGGAATGGTTTGGGATAATTCTACTCCTTAGGGAGATGGCAGGTTTAGACACTCTGGAGAGCCCAGGGGTGTTAATACTCCCTTTTGGGGTGTCTTTCTTGCAGGGTACTATGCTGTGGCTGTGGTTAAGAAATCGTCAGATCCTGATCTCAACTGGAACAATCTGAAAGACAGGAAGTCCTGCCACACTGCAGTAGACAGAACCGCTGGCTGGAACATCCCCATGGGTCTGCTCTACGAGAAGATTAACCACTGTGAATTTGGTGAGTGAGCTCTGGGAGGGTGCTGTTGTCAGGGCCAGGTGGGAAGAGGTGTACCGGGAAGAGTGTGGTATTGTACAAGATGCTGTGGCCCTGGCTCTATGGTAATACAATTTGGTTTAGTGAACTTCAAGGAAATATCTAAAAGGAATGGTAGGGCTGGGAGGTGGATCAGAATGGTTCTTTTCAGTTGCACATAATGGCTTAAGTGAATATGCGTTTACTTTTCTCTCTCATGAAAAAGACCAGAGACAGCAGTCCATGGCTGGTACTGTCATTAGAAACCCAGGCTCCTCTCTCTTCCTGCTGCACCATTCTCAGCATGAGGCCTCCATCTTCAAGGTCACTCATGGTTGCCATTATATCCACGATCCAGGCAAGCTCAAGGAATAAGGAGAAAGGGCACTTGAAGTATGTGCCACCTTGTTAAAGGAGCTATTCAGGAACTCTAGCCCAATTACTTCAGCTAACTTCTCATTGCCCTGAACTTAGATACATAGTCACATTTAGCTGTAAGAGAGGCTGAAAAATGTCATCGTTTATTTGGGCATGTTTCTGTCCCAAATAAAACTAGATTTTTGTTCAAAAAATTAAAAATAGAACTACCATATGATCCAACAATTTCACTTCTGGGTATTTACTGGAAGAAAACAAAAATACTAACTCGAAAAGATATGCACCCACACGTTCATTGCAGCATTATTTACAACAGCCATGACACGGAAAGAACCTAAGTGTCCATCATGAATGAATGGATAAAGAAATTGTGGTTTATATATATACAATAGGATATCATTCAGTCATAAAAAAGAAAGAAATCTTGCCACTTGCAACACCATGGATGGACCCTGAGGGCACTATGTGAAATAAGTCAGGCAGAGAAAGACAAATACCGTATGTTCTCATTTATATGTGGGATCTAAACAAAAATAAAACAACCCGAGCTCATAGACACAGAGAGCAGATTGGCGGTTGCCAGAGGCAGGGGTTGGGGGTGGGCAAATTGGGTGAATGTAGTCAAAAGGTATGAACTTTGGTTATAAAATAAATAAAAGTCATGGGGATGTAATGTACATCATGGTGACTATAGTTAATGCTGTATTGCACATTTCAAAGTTGCTAAGAGAGTAGCTCTTAAAAGTTCTCATCACAAGAAAAAAAATTCTTAATGTGATACACCACATTAACAAATCGAAGAAAAAGATCATATGATCATCTCAATAGATACAGAAAAAGCTTTTGATAAAATTCATCACCCATTTATGAGAAAAACTCTCCAGAAAGTAGGCATAGAGGGAATATACCTCACCATAATAAAGGCCGCATATGACAAACCCACAGCTAACATCATACGCACCAGTGGAAAGCTGAAAGCATTCCCTCTAAGGTCAGGCACAAGACAAGGACTCCCACTGTTGCCACTTTTATGCAACATAGTTTGGAAGTCCTAGCCAAAAGAAAAAAATTATTTTAACCCTGTATGGTGATGGATGTTAACTAGACCTATTGTGGTGATCATTTCACAATATAGTCACAGTAGCGAAACATGTTGTACTCCTGAAATTAATATAATGTTAATGTCAATTATATCTCAATAAAAAATTAATGAAGAAAAAATTAAAAGAAAAAAAAAACTTGATCTTTGTTGTGAAGAAGCAAGGGGAAATGGCCATTGGGTGGACAGCTACAAGCCCTGCCATGGGGCTTTCTAGGCAACGTGGTATGAGGGGTCCTCGGGTCTCTTTAAGATCTTGGCAGTCTCACCAAGTGACTGCTCAGCTCCTAGGCCCCTTCAAAGGGGTGGAAATCAGTTTATTCTCTGTGTCCTCTGAATATCTTCAGGTATGAGCTTAGTTCTACCTCCTAAAATCTGTGTGTAATTTCACCATGGACATGTTTTCCCATGGTTCTTATTTTCTTTAACTTCCTGAGTACTTCCTCCGTGCCACCTCCAAATATGTGTAGCTATTTCTAGGAGGGCCTCTAAAGACAGTTATGAACCAGGCAAGTCCTGTGTGTGTGTGTGTGTGTGTGTGTGTGTGTGTGTGTGTGAGGGGGGCGGATTTGGAGATGCAATCACATTCCTGCACTGCCATGTTCTGCGCCACCAGTTTGACAGGAAGCAAGGTGTGGCTGGGGTGACATTCAGGAGTCCTGTTGCCCACCAGCAAGGGCAGCACTTCTGCTCTCCTGAGGCTCCTGGCAGTTTTACAGCTATGGGAGAGCAGCTGAACTGTGTGTGAAATTCCCCAGCACTTTCTCAAGCTTGGAGTTCTAAGTTCTGTTAAAGGCTCTTCTAATAAATATCAGAGAAAAGAAACACCAAAAACAAGTGGCACAACTCAGGGAGTGAGACCTTCAATTTTACCCCCTTTAGTCAACTTTCATATCATCTCCATCCCATCTCTCTCTTTAGGTGAGTGAGACACTATTGGGATGCTGATGGAATCCCCTCCACCTGACTTGTAATGGTTCCCAGCCTCAATTAAGTTTCCTTTCAAAGCCTATACCCTGGCAGGTCCTGAGTTGATGGCAGGTCACATAACGAGTATGTTCTACCTATCCTGGGCCATACACACCTGTGATGTGTTAGGTAAAGGCCACTGACATTGACTCAGGAAGAGTTGACTTTCTTTTATCCTTCTGCACAGATAAATTTTTCAGTGAAGGCTGTGCCCCTGGGTCTCCACGAAATTCCAGTCTCTGTGCTCTGTGCATTGGCTCAGAAGGTTTTCCGGGAAGGGAGTGTCTTCCCAATAACCAGGAGAGATACTATGGCTATTCAGGGGCTTTCAGGTGAGTATTATAATCCTGATACAAAAATAATAGTAATCCCAGCCCTGACGAGATTCCTTTTTAGGAACGCAGGTGAGATTCTTACATTCCTATCCCATTAGTCCTGCATGTTAGGGTGTCACATTTACAAACATAAGTAGAAACCTGTGAGAAGAGGTATCCAGGTCCCTCCAGGACATGGTCTCCAGACCTGGCTGTCATAGACAGCAAAGACTGGCAGTATGGTACAGGTCAGAAGTTCTCAGCGGGGGGTGATTTGCCCCTCAGGGGACATTTGGCAGTGTCTGGAGATGTTTTTGATTATCGGTGGAGTTGGGGAGTGCTACTGGCATCTAACTGGGAGAGGCTGCTAAACATCCTACATGCGTAGGACAGCACCCTACAACAAAGAATTATCCGGCCCCTAATGTCACTAGTGCCAGGTGAGGAAACCCTACCATAATTGAATAAACACAGGAGTCAAGCATCTGGCTCACGCTCTTCCATTCACCTCTGGGGGAACCTACAACCATGGAAATATATCAATACAAAAGTAAAGTACATGATTTCTACATCTTTGGTTACATTTCTAGCTCATGGAGTCTTTATCATTTTTAAAGAGACACCTGTGCACTTTACGACCTTATTAGTTTTTAACTATCCTGTCTGACTTGGGCCTGTGTCACTTAGTAGTTCATGAATCCATCAACTTCACAATGATGGTGGTATTGTAACTAAAATTCTCACTAGGGAAGGAAAAACAAAGATTATGCCAATTTTCCAGGTATAACCAGCTTGTGAGTTAGAGTAAGAACAATTCACAGCCCACAAGTTTCCAATTTTACAAGGAGACTGTGAGTAAGGAATCACCCTGCGGGAAAATTGCCCCTCTAATATCTGTGTTGAAGCTAGGAAACGGACGTAGCTCTGTTGGAGAAACTGGGCCAGAATTTAGAATTTAGTGTGTAGAAGTGAGATTGTATAACTACAAAGCATATCAGAGGTTTTGTTTTCTTTTTATTACTTACATTAGTAATATGTAAGATCAGTGACAATAGATTAGTGATCAAATGGGAATCACAATTGCTGATACCAGATGGCCAGCCCTGGATCTATAAGGTGGCCTTTCTGAATGACAGATGTGTCTCTGACCTCTTTTCTTCTCTCTCCCTGTCTGGGACTCTGCAGGTGTCTGGTTGAGAAGGGAGACGTGGCCTTTGTGAAGGACCAGACTGTCAAAGAGAACACTGGTGGTACGTGCATAACCTTTGTCCCCATAAATCAGGGTCGCTGGTTCACTTGTGTTCAGGATGTCTTTGTGGAAGTGTTATGGACACTGTCAGGGTCCAGAGCTCTGATTCTCAACCTGTTTGTTCGGTGAAGAGAGAAGTGTTCGCTTGGATAGGCAGAATGGTAAGGACCATGGGCTTCCCAGTGGCCCTGAGTCTCTCCCAGGAACCTTCCTACAGGTGCAGGCACTGTGCCTCCTTTCCCCTAAATACTTCAGTGCACATTTCCTAAGAACCAGGACTTTCTCTCACATACCTACATTACAATTAGCAAGATCAGGAAATTTATACTAACATGGATTTAATACACATCACGTCCACAGTCCCTATTCAAATTCTGTGAGTTATCCCCAAAAGGTCCTTTATAACTATTTCTCATATTTCTAGGTCCAATATATATTTAAATATATTATAGGTCCACTGGGAAAAACATACAGACAGTGGCACCCCTGTAGGAATGAGCACCAAGACCTTGGCTTCTAGAACCATTCCCCAATAGAAGGAACCAAGGCCCCTTGGAAAAATAGCTGATTCTGTGGCTGGGGCAGGAAAGGTATAAGGTGAACCTGGAACATCATGCTGAAGAGCTCAGAGAGATGGGACGTATCAAAGCACATAGGAGCCATTGCGAAAGCCCTCCACTGGCCAAATCTGGGACGTTTTGAGCTTTAAAAGAAATAATAATAGTAGTAAGAAATAATAACCCATTGAATAAAATAGGAACGCATAAGTCCATCCTGATTAAACAAATGAGTATAAGGGAAACATCTTCCTTATTGTAGAATGCTAATTACAGATGCAGAAATAATTATGAAGTTAAAAAACTATCATTTGGCAACCAAGATAGTAATAATTGATTCAAGCAAGGATCATCAATGGGTACTAAAACTAGTGGGTGAATATTAGATGGCCATGACATTAACAAACAAGACAAAATTTTTTAAAATGTCAGTAAGAATGAGTATTCCACCTGCCCACTCTCTATAACTAACTGCTTATAATCCCCACCTAGAGTCCAGGCAGCTATTACTTCCCTCCCTCCGTCATGTCCCTTTACCCAACCTCAAATTTTTCCAACAACTCATTTAGAATGAACTAGTGCAGGACCAACTCCTCTAAGACGCCTTCCCCAATGGCACACCTCCATCCCACAACAGAATCCTCTGTCCATATTGCTCTTATTATTGAATTCATCACATTCTGTAATAAACTGTGGCCACAGGGAGCTCTTTTTTCCTCTTCTTACATCCCAACACCAACCATAGTACATGGCACACAGAAGTTGCTAAGTACTTACTTGAAGGAATAATTGGTTTGGCTAATTTTTCTTTCTTCCCTCCTGTTACTTTTGCTTTTTCCTTTAAGGGCTGTCCTTTTTCCTGCTACCTGAGTGTTACCCTAGGCTGGTTCTTTGTCATCCCTTGATTTCTCTTTGTACCCTTCCAAGTAGGGCTCCCCTCTCGAGGCCACAACTCTCTTTGCAAAGACTCCAAAAGCCTTACCTCCTGAGGGGAATTTATAGAGGAGGCCCACCTCCCATCTAAATAACATCCCAGGATCTCTGTTTGCCCTGTGGTCATTTTTATGTACAAAGTACACTGGCACTGCAACCTCAACCTGTATAAACCCACACTCCTCATCCTTCTCTCAAAACGCAGTCCTCTTCACACAGCCTCTGTCCCCATGGAGGTCTTTATTATATGCCCTGCCAGTCAAGCCTAGATTAATTTCTCAGTCAGTATGTTTTTTGTTTCTTCGGAATATGTATGTCTTCATTAAATTCTATGGTATGTTGTGATATGGAAGAACCAGGATACAAAGGCATAGAGACTGTATGATCTAATTATGTAGATATGTGTCTGCACATCATATGAGTCTAGAAAAGAGACTAGAAGCAATGCACCAATGTTGAAGGTGAATGCTGAGGGATTATACTGGGTTTCAAAGTCTTCTTCCTTAAACTATGTAGCATTTTACAAAGTAGCTGCAGTAAACAAGAGTTATTTGTAGTGGAAAGAAAATTTTTTATCATGCCCTTCTGGATGCCCACTGCTCCTAACCCAGACCAAATCACCTCCCATCTCATTTTTCCTAGTTGTCCTATTTCAGGCTCACACATTAACATTGATTTCCATTCATAAGTTCTCATAGACCCACTTTTCTTCCTACCTAAGTATGACACTCCATCCCACACTCAGGGCCTTGAGGATCTGAGCATGTTTAGCCTGACTGCCCAAGACTCTGTTCCAGTGGGGCTGTTCTCCTCCACCCAATAGGAACACCGGGCACGTACCTGTCCGTGAGTCTTGCTGGAGCCCTCCATCCCCTCACAGAGAAGCGTTCCTCTCTCCTCCTCTCAGGCCTACACATGTTACAGGACACACCTGAAACCTTGCCTTCTCCAGCTAGCCTTCCTGAGTTAATGTGCTCTCACTGTGCTGGTTCCCCAGCTCACACAGCGTTTAGAGAGTGTTACACAAAATACAAAATGTTATTATCTGTGCCCTGCATTCTTGATTTTGGTATGTGTGCTATTTCCCCCCTCCAATAAGATTGTGTCTTGCAGAAGGCTGAGAACATGGTACTGAATAAATGCTTAAAGTACTAAGTAGAACAGAATGGGTTTGGAGAGAATAAGGATGGATTTCACTTGGAAGGTGTTGAGTTGGAGGGATGGGTAAGAAAAGAAAGGAGAAATATTAACATGTGAGCAAAGATATGTGCAGGTACTGGTGGGAGGAAAGGCAGGCAATTTGGAGTTTTCTATAAAAACCAAAAGTGTACCTTTGGAGAGTGTAGGAAAAGGGATATTTTTACTCTATATATAAATTTAAACTTTTAAAATACTGCATTCATATATTAGTTTTTCAATTAAATGAGAAAATTAAATTAAGAAAAAGACTGCAATCCTGTATTTTAGGAGAGAAGCAAAAACCGGGAAAACTTATTTGAGAATTGCCTTAGGAGGAAGGAGCTTAAACCTTGAGAATGGGTGAGATGTTCTTTTTTCAGAGAGAATACAGAAAAGATGAAGCAAGGGGCTGAGAACAGGATATGGACCTGTATGCACAGAGGCATGTGTGCATTCCACATAGAACTAGTATGAGTGAGCCAGATTTCACTCATAAAAGTGAAACCTTTGGCCCTTCCAAAAGGGCCTCTGGGGAAAGTTCTTTTGCTTGCTAGTGCCAGATGGTATAGCACAAACCTGCTTAGAGGGTCACGTTCTTTCTACACTGGAGCAGGAGATCCAAATGCTTCGGAATTTAGTAGAAATGAAGATCATTTTGAACAGCATCCATAGAATGTGGTTCACCCTCCCCTGGCTGGGTGGGCAGATTGAAAGGAGTGGTCTCTGAGAATTCCTGGTAACTCTCTTCCTCTCCACATTACTGTAACCCCTGCTGGCCACTGGGTCCAGGCCCTCCACACGCCAGTGGGTTGGTCACATCTCTCCAGTGAGGTGTGCCTTGATCAAAACTGTGGCTGACCCACCTTTTCTGTACCCAGGAAATAACCCTGAAGAGTGGGCAAAAACACTGCAGGAGGATGATTTTCAGCTGCTGTGCACTGACGGAACCAGGAAGTCTGTGAAGGAGGCTAGTGATTGCTTCCTGGCCCAAGCCCCGAATCATGCTGTGGTCTCACGGGAAGATAAGGCAGCCTGTGTTCGCGAAATATTAGACGCACAGCAGGTATGGCACAGACAGGGCCTCCAACCCTTTCTTCTTGGGTGCGTGTGGATTATTTGGGGATTTCCCAGCTGAGTCCCAGCCCGTACCCCAGCATTCTTTTCCTAGAAGTTAGAACTGGGAGGGCATGGATTGTGGAACTGGATCTCCCAGGCCTCGCTCTGCTTATATCTTCTGCTCACTAGAGATCAGACCCCATCTGATGCACATGTCCCAGGGTCCAAGTACCTGCCTTCCAGCTCGACTCTGACCTTGCTCTGTGGTACCCTCATTTTCCCCACTTCTGCCTTTTTTAAAATGAAGGTGACTGATCCTATTTCCCAGCCATTCTAGATACAAGTCATGAAATGTGGACTGTGTTTCTCTTGCTTAGGCAGACTAAGAACCATTCCAACAGGCAGAAGAACCCAGGAACCTACCCTGAGGGAACTTGTCCTCTGCGGAAAATAACCAACCCAGGGCTGGCCTTGTGGGGAGAGAGACTGCCTGAGCATTTTAATCCTAAAGACCCCTCCACCCACAAACACCACCCTCCCCTCAGGGACAGCTTCCTGTCTGTTGATCCACCATTGGTTTTCTTCTTTTAAAAATTAAGATAGCATACCTTTGTGAGTCCTCTGAAGGTAAATGGTACTAATAATTAGTATTTAATGAACATTTCCTAAGTGCTGGATGGAATGCTAAACTTTCTGTAATCATTATTTCACTTATAATCTTAGAAGGCCTGGAGGAGTCGAGCCTCTTATCAAGATAGGATCAAAGATGCAGTCAAATATGAACTTTTAACAGCTACCTGTACCACTCCTCACTGGGTTGCTCATATTTAATATTTTCTTTGACAATAATACTTAAAAGGGACATGCTTCTGCCCTCTCATTTCCTGGAAGCCGCCCCCAAGACCATGGCCAATGAAGTGAGGAAGAGAGATCAGAGAATTCAGCAGTGGGCGGGAGGCAGGGACTTCCCCAAGGAGATGGGAACAGGATGGACCCTACAGAGGACTTTGAGGCCTCATGGAAGCATAGATTTGTGGTCCATAATTGTATGAATGCCAGGTGATGGATGTGGAAAGATCCTGAGGCATCCTCTGCAGCTTCCCTTTCTTCCCAGGGCTGGTTCCCAGCTTCCAGTCTCCTCCATCCCATCCATGTGTTCCCAGCAGCTCTTTGCCACAGGTCCTCATGCACTTTCTGTCCATTTGACAGGATGAATTTGGAAAACATGGAAGTGACTGCTCGAGCAGTTTTTGTTTGTTCCACTCAGAAACCAAGGACCTTCTGTTCAGGAGTGACACTAAATGTTTGGCTCCACTTCAGAACGCAATAACGTATGAATCCTACTTAGGAAATGCGTATGTCACAGCTGTGGCTAACCTGAGACAATGCTCAACCTCAAGTGAGTAAGAGGAACAGCATTGGGGAATCTGCAAAGAGAACATGTGCGGGGTTCTGGGTGCTGGATACAAAAGGAGGAGCGGGCTGCAGTCCCCAGGAGATGACCAACGGACAGATGAAATGCTGAGGGAACAATGCAATCCCAGCATGAATGAAAGGCTAACTTGCATGGGCAGATCGTAAGGGGACACGGGCTGAAGGCACTGAGGTAGTGACTGCCTGGACATGTAGAATTCCATGCTATTACTAAGAAGAGGAAGAGAGTTATATGCCCATGCCAATTGTTCTGCTCTAAACACCTTTTTATACAGTGCTGCCTTGCTCAAAGTGGTAGCCTGTAGCTACATGTGGGTATTTAAATTTGTATTAGTATTAAACAAAATTTTAAATTTAGTTCCTCAGTCATACCAGCCATAATTCAAGCATGCAATAGATACACGTGTCTCCACATAGATGAGCAAAGAGAACATTTCCAGCATCGCAGAGAGTTCTTTTACATGGTGCTGCTCTTGAGAGCTTGAATGATGGTAAGTTCCAGTAACTCTCAAGTTGCCATGCACACCACAGGCATACCTCAGAGAGATTGCAGGTTCAGTTTCAGACTATTGCAATAAAGGAATATTGCAATAAAGCAAGACATATGAAGGTTTTGGTTTTCCAGTGCATATAAACGTTATGTTTATACTACAGTATAAAGTGTGCAATAGCATTATGTCTAAAAAGTGTCTAACAATGTACATACCTTTGTTAAAAAATACTTTATTGCTAAAAAATGCTAACCATCATCTGAGCCTTCAGCAAGTCATAATCTCTTTGCTGGTGGAGGGTCTTACCTCGATGGTGATGGCTGCTGACTGATCAGGGTGGTGGTTGCTGAAGGCTGAGGTGACTCTGGCAATTTCTTAAAATAAGATGACAATTAAGTTTGCCCCATCAATTGACTCTTCTTTTATGAACGATTTCTCTGTAGCATGCAATGCTGTTTGATAGCATTTTACCCACAGCAGAACTTCTTTCAAAATTGGAGTTCCATCCTCTCAAGCCCTGCCATTAGTTTGTCAACTAAGTTTATTCTAAATCCTTTGTTGTCATTTCAACAATCTTCACAGCATCTTCACCATGAGTAGACTTCATCCCAAGAAACCACTCTCTTTGCTCATCCATGAGAAGCAACTCCTTATTCATTAAAGTTTTATCATGAGATTGCAGCAAGTCAGTCACATCTTCAGGCTCCTCTTCTAATTCTAGGTCTCTTGCTATTTCCACCACATCTGCAGTTACTTCCTCCACTGAAGTCTTGAACCCCTTATAGTCACCTATGAGGGTTGGAATCAACTTCTTTCAAACTCCTGTTCATGATGATATTTTGACCTTTCTCCATGAATCACAAATGTTCTTAATGGCATCTAGAATGAGGAATCCTTTCCAGAAGGTTTTCATTTGACTTTGCCTAGACCCATCAGAGGAATCACTATCTATGGCAGCTATAGCCTTATGGAATATATTTCTTTCATAATGAGACTTGAGAGTCAGAATGACTCCTTGATCCATGGGCTGCAGAATGGATGTTGTGTTAGCAGGCATGAAAACAACACTAATCTTGTACATCTCCATCAGAGCTCTTGGGTTACCAGGTACATTGTCAGTGAGCAGTCCTATTTTGAAAGGAATCTTCTTTTCTGAGCAGTAGGTCTCAATAGTGGGCTTAAAATATTCAGTAAACCATGTTGTAAACAGATGTGCTGTCATCCAGGCTTTGTTGTTCCCTTTATAGAGCACATGAGAGGAGACTGAGCATAATTCTTAAGGGCCCTAGGATTTTTGAAATGGTAAATGAGCATTGGCTTCAACTTCAAGTCATTAGCCCCTAACAAGAGAGTCAGCCTGTCCTTTGAACCTTTGAAGCCAGGCATTGACTTCTCCTCTCTAGCTATGAAAGTCCTAGATGGCATCTTCTTCCAATAGAAGGCTGTTTTGTCTACATGGAAAATCTGTTGTTTAGTGTAGCCACCTTCATTAACTATCTTAGGTAGGTCTTCTGTGTAACCTGCTGTAGCTTCTACATCAGCACTTGCTGCTTCACTTTGCACTTTTATGTTATGGAGATGGCTTCTTTCCTTAAACCTCATGAGCCAACCTCTGCTGGCTTCAGACATTTCTCCTGCAGCTTCCTCACCTCTCTCAGCCTTCACAGAACTGAAGAGAGTTAGGGCCTTGCTCTGGATTAGGCTTTAGCTTAAGGGAATGTTGTGGCTGGTTTGATCCTTTATCTAGGCCACTAAAACTTTCTCCATATCAGGAATAAGGCTGTTTCTTATCATTTCTGTGTCCACTGGAGCAGCACTTTTAACTTCCTTCAAGAACTTTTCCTTTGCGTCCACAACTTGGCTAAGTGTTTGGCACAAGACGCCCAGCTTGGCTTTGGAGAGGCCTTCCTCACTAAGCTTAATCACATCTAGCTTTTGATTTAAAGTGAGAGATGTGCAACTCTTCCTTTCACTTGAACATTTAGAGGCCAGTGTAGGGTTATTAACTGGCCTAATTTCAATATTGTTGTGCTGGTGGAGCAGTCAGAACACACACAACATTTATCGATTAAGTTTGCCATCTTAATGGGCATGGCTTGTGGTGCCCCAAAACAATTAACAATAGTAACACCAAAGATTACTGACCACAGATCACCATAACAAATATATAATAATAATGAAAAAGTCTGAAATATTTCAAGAATTACCAAAATGTGACACAGAGATATGAAGTTAGCAAATGTTATTGGGAAAATGGCGCCAGTAGACTTGCTTGATGCAGGGTTACCACAAACCTTCAATTTGTAAAAAACACAACATCTGTAAAGTGCAATAAAGCGAAGCACGATAAAATGAGGTATGCCTGTACTTATCTAGAACACCAGTTTTCTAAGAATTAGAATACAGTAAAACACACCTTTGTACTATAGCTATGTTGGACATCATTTAATGACTTGGAATCATTTGGAAGATGTGGGAGAATACCATGTAGCTATAGGGAGGTTATTCTTCAACTGCAGAGTGCAGGTCCATAAGCCACAGTCCTGAAGATACTGATTCCCAGGCCCTGGGGGTACTGATTCAGCAAGTCTGTGCCAGGTTCAGGGTTTCTGCATTTTAACAGCTGCCCACATAATTCTGGTATAAGGAAGGATCCATGGCCACTGTTCTGAGTACCCAGGTTGTATTTACCTAACCTACATAGTCTGTGAGGGGGCAGAGACTCTGGCCCTGTTGTACCCTTCTCCATCCCCAGCTCCCAGGACGGAAACTGGCACGTGCTGGGTGCTTAGTGCATCTCGTTATGTTAGTTCCTCACTTGGATCAGAGAGGACAGTCCTCCCAGGCTCGTTCCAGCCACATGGACTCAGGCGTATGAGCCCTGCCCGTAGGACACAAGATGGGGGATGATGTAGGGCAGGGAAGTCCTGTTACCATCCTTGGTGTGAGACACTGCCCGCTGTAGGCACAGGAGCTGTGCAGGCAGGAGCAGGAGGCCACTAGGAGGACGGCCAGGCCCCTCCATCAGAAGAGCAGGGCAACGGGTCTGAGCACTTTTGTATCAGGCTTAACTGCTGATTCACTTAACAGAAAATAAATATAGGTAGATATTAACTGTCCTACCCCTCTGCTCTGTCCCCACAGAACTCCTGGAAGTCTGCAATTTCCACAAAGTTTAAAATCCAAGAGTGGGGCCACCACCTGATGGAGATGGGAGCTCACTGGACCCATAGCTTCCCCTGGTTTTGCTGGTCTGAGTGGTTTGGTTGCCTTCAGTTTGGTGGTGGCACCTCTGCGGGACAAAATAAAAATAAAAGCTATTATTGGTTTTATCTTTTAAAAACTTCATTTTTTCCCTAAATGTTTGGTCTGGAAGGACTAAATACATGTGCAACTAGCCCTTCCTTCAGAGCTCAAGATTCATTTGCTCTTTCCCATAGCCATACCTCCTGGGTACAGTCCAAGTAGGAATTCTTTCTAAAAGGGGTCTGCATGGTCATTATAATATAATCAAGTGTATAAGGCTGTGTGTGTGTTGTGTGCGTGTGTGTGCGTATGTGTGTGTGTGTGTGTTGCTGGGGAAGGGGAAGAAAGGAGGATGCAGAGTAAGTATTGAGATGGAGCATTCAAGGCAGTACAGAAAAAGAATATAGACGATTTACACATTTAAAATATTTTTCATAAATTTCATCAGGTAAACGTGAAGTCCTGACTCTTACTGCTTGGAAAAGTGAATCACTGGAAACTCTTCTTGCTAAAAATCATCGCTTGACCCCGCCTCCCATGGCAGTCACTGCCCTGTCTCCTCCCATTCTTAGTGGAGCTCCTGAAAGGTGGAGCCTTATTCTTCCCACCCCTCACTGATTATTAATGGCTGAACACAGAGAAATCAGTCTTCTGCTCCACTCACATCCCTGCAGCTACTCGGGTCAAGGTCACCACCCACCTGCCAGCCACCAAATTGGTGAAAACCAATTTGTTCTTTCATCCTTGAGTCTGTTTACTAACTTGATATGGCTGACCACTCACCCTTCCTTGGAACCCTCTCCCAGCTTCTCTGACACAGCAGCTCTTCGCTTTGCTTCCTACCTCTCTGTCCTCTTGTGGTCTTACTGTGGGCTCCTCCTACCAGTTCTGAAAAGTAAGGTAATCTTCCCGGGGTTCTTCTCTTGATCCAGTGCTTTTCCAGGTGCTCCGTAAGCAATGAGAATGACTCCTGGGCATCTACATCTATTGTGCTCACCCCTGCTTCCAGCATCCCACACTCACACCTCCTCCTGCCTGTGCATCTATACGGTCGAGTTCGCACAGCAATTGGAAGCCCAACAGACAGAAGAGTGAGGTGATCATCTTACTCCTTCCCTCTCCTGCTTCCCTAATCCAACTATTGTCCCCATATATTTCATACTGGGTAAAGACATGGTCTGCTACCCACTCACAGGAGTCATAAACTGAGGAGTCAAATTTCAATTCACTCTTTCCCCTCATTCCACATCCAATGTCAGCAAGTTCTGCTGATTTTGCCTTCTAAACAACTCTCCAGTTTGCCCCTTTGTTTCCTAACTCCTCTACTTACACTCTGGGGAACAGCTGCAGGTAGGGGGTTCTGAACACAACACTCCACATCTCTCAACTTTCTAGTAACCAAGGAAACAGACCCTGGGTCCACTTTGCAGACCAGACCTGATTTTCACCTTTTTACATACAGCCCTGCTTTGCTTTGAGTCTAGCAACACTCTGGTTTATGTAATATCCACCTAAACTCCACCCTGACCTCAAATCCTATAATAATTCTTTCTTTTCCTTTGTTTGGTGAGATGCCCCACCATTCCTCTGGCGTGTGGTCTGTCTTATTGCAATGAGCCAACAAAAATAATTTCTGTCTATTTTTATTTATTCCTCCCTCTAGACTGCCTTCTTGTCAGTATATCTGTACAGAGAAATGTCTGAAATCATGTTCACCAGATACTATTTGTATAAAAACTAAGGTGATTTGTGTCTTTCTTCTTTGATCTTTCATTATTTCATTATTATATTGAGTTTTTAATATAATAAATGTCTCATTTTAATTCTTTTTTAAAAAATCCTCCATTTTTTCAAAGAAACAGAGTTACAGAGATAAGCCAGAGTAGGGAATCACATGATTGGTGTCCTTGAGTCTGAGATAGGTTCCATTGTGATTTGGAGCTGCTGGGAACAGGAGAGAAAAATGTGTCCAGTGAATGAGACATTTTAGTTAATGGAAGAGAAGAAAAAATTGTCTATGTTGGTTTTGTTGTAACTCTCCATCTGCTGTTAGAATCAGGGAGCAGAGCACTTTCAGCCAGCAGCAGTCAGTATCTGCACGTCCTTCCTTGACGTCCATCCCCACAGAGCTCCTGGGAGCCTGCGGAGTCCCTGAGGCGGAGACGTGAGAGGACAGGAAGCCTCCGACGCCATTCTCTCCTGCTCTCGTTACTGAGAATGGCAGCACCACCTTCTAACACGAGGGTGGAAGGTGTGCACATTTCTTCTGCCTTCATAATACCCAGGAGACAAACTGAAAAACAGTATGACCATGTCTTATCAAACCCCTGCTTCCTCATTCCCAAATTTCACCACCAACACGGCACTTGTTCACTCACATAGCTCTGACTAAAAATCCCTATACACTGAGGACATTTCTGGTAGGTGTTCTCCATGCCTGGCCCTTCCTCCTTCCCTGAATTTTAAGTCCCCAACAGAAGTTATTATAAAGGAACTGTGTGTGTGTGTGTGTGTGTGTGTGCGTGTGTGTGTGTGCGCGCGCGCGCATGTGTGTGTGTTGGGTGCTGGATACAGAGCAGGGATCAGGACCATAAGAAAGAAAAGAAATAGAATGTGGTAAGATTACTGTCAGTTCTGACAGTTTTAATTCATAATGCTAATTTAAAATATAGTAGTTGGTTTACTAACTTTAACCTCCCATCCTAAACATCCTTCCTTAATCTGGAGTCCCTGTTGCCTACCTTTATCAATGAAATGCCTGGAAAATGAATTTTACTGTGTTAGAGCATATAGTCAAGCATAAAGGAGCCCAACTGCCTGGAATCAGTGGGTAGGTTACTCAACCCCGGTCTCAGTTTGCCCTCTGTAAAATTGGGATAGTGGGTCATTGTGAGGATTAAACAAATTAATAAATTTAAAGTATTTAGAACAATGCCTGGCTCTAGCAACCACTCATTAATGTGAGCAATTAGCCTCATTACCTCGTCTCCCCCCGCCCCTCCCCGCTGTTCCTCCTGAGCTCACTTTTCACTCAATCCTTCAACCTCTGCTGCAGAGATGCTGCTGACCACTTCCAGGACATGTTTTACTCCTGTGTCGCTGACCCTCCCTTCTCAGGCTTCTTTGTGGGGTTCCCTCTCCTCCTCACTCCTCATGCTCTCCACAATTTAATGACCGCTTGTTTACATATGACTTCCAAATGAAAATCTAGCACTTATTGCTGACTTCACATTTGTTTACTGTATCACCTGCTTGATATACGATTTCAGACCTCCCAGAGGCACTGGAAACTCCATATACACAAAAGAGAGGCAGTTTTCATCCTGGCTATGTCCCCAGCTCCAAAGACCCTTCAACTGAGCTCTCTAATTCACGTTAAGCACTTTGATCTTCCCAGCAACACACACCAAGTGCTTCAGATGCAGTCTTGATAGCTCTCCTTCTCCTTAACTCAGCTTATCCAATTAATCACTAAATCCTATATATTTTCCTTCTAAATATCTCTCATGTCTGTGCCCTCCTTTCCACTTTCCACATTTCCCTGGTTCAGACCCTGTGCATCATTTGCCAAAACACTGCAACAGCCCCGGCTGGTCTCCCTGCCTCCAGTCTTTTCTCTCTCAAACCATAGTTCTCCACTGATCTGCCAGTCATCTATTTCACTCCCAACTGAAACTTCTTATTGCACGCTAGGTAAAGTCTAGGTTCCTCAGCATAGCACACAGTCCCTTCATGTCTGGTTTTTGCCAACATTTCCTGCTTCATCTACTGCCACCTCTGCTGAAATGACACCTGCTTAATGACAGAGACTGCAAACTGGCAGCCCCTAGGCCGGCTACTTCTGACCCGATGAGGTGTTTTATTTGGGCTACAAGTTTTCATTATTTGCTGAAATTTAAAACGTGGAAAACTTCCCTTAAAAACCTTTCTTTCTGGCTTCTCTTGAAAAACTGAAGAACTGGCCACCTTGCTCCCACATACTTGCCCGGCAGAGTGGTGGCTGCCCCCTTAGGGCAGGAGTGACAGTTTTCAACAGGCCCTGCCCGTCCCATTGACTTTCCTGGCTGCTTCCCTTAACGTAGGTATCTCAGTTGCAGCCCTCGATTTACAGTGTAGGGACACTGAATTGCTCTTTTCTTCTGCACAGAGCACCCTTTGTCCTGTTCCGCCTGCAGAGGCTAACTCATCCTTCATGGCTCAGTTCCTGTCGTTTTCTGCATTCCCATACCGCACCTTACATCTTCTGTCACACCTCGTGCCACGTGATTTTCCGATGAAATGTTTGTGTAATGCTTGAGTTCCTCACAAGACACCTCACCTCACGAAGGGAGCGACTAGAAATCCTCAGCAGAGATTTCTTGAGCCATTCATTTTATTCATCCATCATTTTTTCAACAACCATGAAAAGAGCGGCGACATCTGACTCATATCTTAAAGGATGAGCATGTCACTCATACCTGTGTCTAGCAGCTCAGTCTTCCGGCGGGAGCGCAGTGTCCATGAGAACTACAACTACCATCAGGACCTTCGGGATCCCGGCCTCCGAAGGAGGAAATATAACTTAGGAACTACCACTCCCGTGATGCTCCGCTTCGCACGCTTGCGCAGAGCCGAGGGCCACGTTGCTTTTGCGGTGCCGGGTAGCAGGATCTCAGCCATGGCTTCCGCGGACTCCCGGCGGATGGGGAATGGCGGCAGTGTCGGGAGCGCCTTCCAGCTCTACCTGGACTCCTTGCGGCAGGAACTGCGGCAGAGGGACCCGACGCTGCTGTCAGTCTTGGTGGCGCTCGTCGCGGTGCTGCTGACGCTGGGTAAAGAGGCGGCCGGTAGATATGGCGGGTGCAGAGCTGGCGGGGATCTGAGCTTGGACTGGGCTTGTGCAGACCGCGGACGCGGAACGGACATGGCACCGGGGGGGACGTCTAGAGAGGGGGACTCACCCCTTATACCAACCTGCCCTCCTGCCTGAAGCAGCAGGAGCAGCGCAGCGTTACTAGCCCCTGTTCTGCCTGAGCGCGCCGTTCTCTCCCTTCCATTGCTCTTGCTACCAAGACTCAAATGGTCGTCGCTCCAAGTTTGAGCATCCTATGTTTGCGAGCTGGGCGCTGGGGATACAAAGCTAATAAGCAAGATTGCGCTTGAGGAGTACACCGTCGGTGTAGGGGGTGCAGCTGCCAAAAAATTGACAGTTGATAGTGGCTGGCACTCAGCGGAGTCCCTAAAACAATAGTGATTATAATGGTGGTAATAACAATGGAAGGAAGTTCCAGGTGAATGAAGTGTTCTGTGGTAGACTTAATTTCCCACAGCCCAACCATACATGCATATTGTTGATAATCAAGGCATAATTTTGGTTGTTTTTCTCTATTCCACAGTGTTCTGGAAGTTCATCCGGAGCAGAAGGAGCAGTCAAAGAGCTGTTCTTCTTGTTGGCCTTTGTGACTCCGGGAAAACATTGCTTTTTGTCAGAGTAAATGCTTTGATTTACACCTCTCTTAAACTTGATAGGAAATTTTAGGGCACCCCATTATTCCTGTGAGGTGTACTTTGCAAAAGAAGCTGTGCTGACAAATTGGGGAGTTAATTCTTGAATCACTTGGTAGGACGAAAAGACTCTTGAAAAACGCTTAAACTGGAATTTCTTGACCGTTTCTCTTCTCTTGTACTTGCCAGATACTAACATTTAACCCTTATCCCATTTAAGGGTCTTATATACTAACTGCTTTCATGTCATGGCTAAGGATGCCAGAACAGCTGAAGAGATAGAGGGCAGTAATCTGTATACAGTGTATAATTCTTCTGAGACTTTGTCAAAGAAACTTTTTTTAAAGGGTGATTCTTCTTCTGCCTATTGGCTACTTAGGCTTCTTTTCACTAATATTTATTTTGAGTCCCTGTAGTATTTTTAAATGTTTGGTTTTTGCTACAGAGAGTAGCAGAGGTTTTCTTCTTATTACTCTTCTTTTTGAGAGTATAAATTATTTCCCTTCCACTTTGATGATTGTAAATGTTTATGGAGGGTCAGTAAATTTGGCCACTAACCATTTGAAACTATTATTTGAAAATAATAGTTTAAAAATAATAGTTACCCCCTCCTCTCGTTAAGGAGAGGGGAATGAAGTTTGCAATTAATAAGATTTTTCTACAGGCAAAGAAAGAAAAAAAAATAATATGGTCCTTTTCAGCTATTGCAAGCAACATTCGTTTATTTGACCTTACACCTAGGAGAGTTAGAGCAAAGTTACTTTCTTTAGGTTTGCTATTTATATGTTTACTCTGATCTCCCCCATATTGTGTTTTGTTTTGTTTTGTTTTACAGTTGTTAACAGGCCTTTACAGAGACACTCAGACTTCCATCACTGACAGCTCTGCTGTCTACAGAGTCAACAATAACAGGGTAAGAGGTTCCTAGAATGTGGGGAGTCTGACAGTTTTACTTTACTTTGGTGTGTCAGGAAAAGACATTTCTAGGATAAATTAGTCTGAGGGCATAGGTACGTTCGTAGCTTATTTTTATGGATAAATATTGTGCATGTGACAAATTCTTCTTTTGACCATCCAAGCAGTGGACTTAATCATGCCCTCCCCTGCTTTGTTGTACCTTATGCACACTGATTGATTATTTATTAGTTTTTGTTTCTGTGTCTTCATTCCAACTTTACCATGAGTTCTTAAGAGTGAGCATTAAGCCTTTTTCTTTAGTACATGTATATGGGGCAAAAATTCAAAAGGTTAAAAAGGATATTTGGTGAAAAGTAATTTTGCCTTTCCTATCCCTCCTTACAAGTCTTTTCCTTGGAGGTAGTAACTTACCATTTTCCTGTATAGCCTTCCAGATTGTCTATGCTATACAAACATATCTGTATATCTTTACTTTTTTCTTTTTTGACACTGTGTTCTCCCCCCTCCCGTTTGTTTTTGTTTTTGTTTTTGTTTTAATTTAACAATATAACTGATACAGCTTGGATTTGTTTTCATTTTTTCTTCCTCATTTGTATACATAGTACTACCAGGTTGATTTATGACCTGCATAGTATTCCATTATGTGGCTGTACCATGCAATTTTTTTTTTCCTTTCTTAAAGCCTTTACTTTTGAGACATGACAGAAAAATCTTAAAGGTACACATGGAAAAGTAGTACATGATCACGGTTGAATGTGAAGACAGTATAATCAGAAAGCTTTTACTCCTGTCAACTAATGTTGAGTTTTTATTTAATAAGAGCCCTATTAACAGACATTTAGTTTTTTGGTTGTTACAATCTTGCTTTTACAAACTGTTGCAGTGGATATCTTATGGAGTATACATGAGTATATTTAAAAAACACCAATAAGGAATCGTGAGAAGGACTTTTTATGTACCTGTATGGCCCCAGAATGTAGATAGTGACTGCCAAGCCAATTATAATGCTTAATAAGTATTTAGTGAGTGAGTGAGTGGAAGGAAGGTGGATGGGTGACTGGTTGGAGGCGTTAGATGTATAGATGGATGAATTAGAATGGTGATTTTAGAGACTTTTTCTCCTTCTCCTTGGGTCTTCTCCACCCCCGCCCTGCCCTTTTCTGGTACCTCCATTATTAAACATTGTAAGCAAAGATAAAGAGACATCCTTTTAAATGTCTTAGAGGTATTTTTTTTCTTTTTTCAATAATGGCACTGTTTCTGACTCAGACCTTTTTAAACTCCCAAGGATTCAGATTTTGAAATTTCAGATTTGGGAGATCTTTAATTCTTGGGGCACTTGTACTAGATATTTTAAGTGGGGTATTCCAGGGTATGCTTTAGACCTGTACTTTCCAACAGAGTAGCCACTGATCGTGTGTGACTGTTGAGCCCCTGAAATGTGACCAGTCCAAATTGAGGGATGCTATAAGTATAAAATATACATCAGATCTTGAAGACTTGGGATGAAAAAAAGAATGTAAAATATCAATTTCTTCAATTTTTTTTATATGTTAAAAAGCTAATTTAGATATATTGGGCTATGTAATACATATTTTTAAAATTTTACCTATTTCTTTTTACTTTTTTAATACAGCTATCAGAAAACTTAACATTACAAATAAGACTTGCATGTTTCTATTGAATATGTAAAACATCCCTCCCTTCTTTTTTACTTCTTTTCCCACCCTCCTTATGTTTTAGATTTAGTCTCTCAAAATAGTAACGTATTTAGTAATGTACCTTATGGATTGTTTATAGTATGTGTTGTGGTGCTGATTATGAAGTGTGATAGGGGGTCCCAACCTGAGGTCCCTACACTACCAGTATAAAAATAGAAAAAAGGCTAATATACTTTGTATATTACCTATAAAAGATTAAACAGACTAAGTGACGGGTCACAGTGTATCCAGCTGTAATTATGTCAGATCTGTGCATGATGCTGACCCCCTCCTGCTGAATAGTGGTTGAGGCTGGCTGTGGAGAAGGTAGAACATATGAGAAATGATCCATGGGTCTGATAAATGTACCGGGGCTATACCCAAGAGTCTTAGGATTGAGCATAGCCACATCTGCATTGAACATGAGCTCAAGAATGAAGGCCTGGCGTGAATAGCATGTAAGTGGGCACTTAATCAGTCTGCTCCGTAGCGGCACAACCCCGCCCTGTTCAGTGATTGTCACCTGGATCAAGAATTGACAAAAAATATTGACAGAGTTGGAACAAATAAATGGTGTGTCTAGTGGACGTATATTTTAAAGTTAGATTGCAGTAGAAATATAAAAGAATGTTTTGTTTTTATAAAGGTTAGGGATCCCTGCAGTGGTAACATGTTATATGATAAAATGTAGGTTCTTATATTATTTAGTTTGTGAATATTTATTACTGTTTTTCACATGTTTTTGCTTTTATTCATACTGGTGTATTTCCCAGCCTCAGGTGGACTTTCCTGACTTCCCCATACAGGGTCAGGTTCCTCACGTACCCTCAGAACATTGATCAAAGTTGTAATTTTACACTTACATGTAATTTTACATTGTGTTGACCTTTCTGATTATATTATAAGCTCTGTTAGGGCAGGACCATGTTTTTGTCCATTGTTAAATCTCCAGAGCCTTCACTCCATGATTTATAAATAGAGGATGCTCTGTGAACATTTGTTTGATTCATTAATCAGTTACAGTGACCTTTTTTGATTCATTAATTGGGTACCATTCTGATATCTACGATCTGATATGAAAGATTTATGTTGTAAATATGAATCTGGACTGAAACATTAATATTATTGCTGGCATCCTTAGGGCACTAGCCTGACCTTGATTGACCTCCCTGGCCATGAGAGCTTGAGACTTCAGTTCTTAGAGCGGTTTAAGGCTTCAGCCAGGTAAGTAGGAAGTGGGAAGGGCTTGTCTGAAATCTGTATATCAAGGCCAACCATGTTGTTTGCTCTCGTGGTATTCTGGAGGCAGCCTGATATCATGGAGTGGAAAGAGCATGGACCCTGGGGTCAGCATTTCTGGGTTGCAAGCCCACCTTCACTTGGATTATATGAGATAATATTTGAAAATATTTCTCAGAGTGTTCAGAAAGTGTTTACCCTTATTATGATGTCAGTAAATTTTTCATTTACTCTGAGGACAAATTTAATAATGTGTAGAACTATTAAAATCTGAAAAAAGAATTTTAAAGCTAGGTGGCATCTGAGAAGATATTAAAATCCAACATTATATATTTCTATCCTTAAATTATCTAAAGTTGACTCCTGAAAACTACAGAAGAATATTTTCATATTTCTTTTAGTATTGTCCTAGTATTACTGACTCTTATTTCCTAAATTTCTTGTGCTTCAGCTTAAGATGCTTTATTCTTGTTTAGTCTCTAACACTGGTAGGAACTTGAGGAAAATCAAAATACCACATTTCATTTATTTTAAGACACATTTTAATATCTATGAAGTTGGAATGCCACTTATAGTTAATGGTGTCATAGTTTAATTGGCAGTATTTTCTTTCTTAGTTGAACCTGAAATAATGTGTGTTTTAATTGATGGAATCTGGGTTGATGGAATGAGGTAGTTGTTTCTTTCCTTATTTTTGAAGGTATCTTGTTTTGTATTTTGTTTTTGCTTCTTGGCCCACAAGGTGGTGGTGATGAGCAATCTGTCATAGTTGAGACTGTTACTTGATTTAAAAAAAAAAAAAAGACTATTTTTAGAGAGTTTTAGGTTCACAGCAAAATTGAACAGAAGGTACAGAGATTTCCCATATAACCCTGCCCCTACACATGTCTAACCTCCCCTACTATCAGCATCCTTCACCCCAGTGGTTCATTTGTTACAACTGATGTACCTAAATTGACACATCATAATTGCTCAGTCTGTATTTTACATTAAGATTCACTCTTGGTGTTGTACATTCTAGGAATCTGAAGAAATGTACAATGATATGTATTCACCATTATAGTATCTTAGAGAGTAGTTTCACTGCCCTAAAAATTCTCTGCCAGTTCATCCTTCTCTCCCCTAACCCCTCACAACCACTCATCTTTTTATTGTCTCCATAGTTTTGCCTTTTTCAGAATTTCATATAGTTGGAAACATACAGTATGTAGCCTTTTCATATTGGCTTCTTTCACTTAGTAATATGCATTTAAGTTTCTTCCATGTGTTTTCATTGTTTGATAGCTTATTTCTTTGTAGTGCTGAATAATATGCCATTGTTTAGATGTACCACAGTTTATTTATCCATTTACCTATTGAAGGACATCTCGGTTGCCTCCAAATTTTGGCAGTTCTGAATAAAGCTGGTTTTTGTGTACCCATAAGTTTTGGGGTAAATATCAAGGAGCACAATAGCAGAATAATATAGTAAGAGTATGTTTAGTTTTGTGAGAAATTGCCAAACTCTCTTCCAAAGTGGCTGTACCATTTTGCATTCCCACCAGCGATGAATGAGAGTTCAGTCACTCTGCATCCTGACCAGCATTTAGTGTTGTCAGTGTTCTGGGTTTTGCCATTCTGATGGGTATGTAGTGGTAGCTAATTGTTGTTTTAATTTGCATTTCCCTGATGACATATGATGTGGAGCATCTTTTTATATTTTCTATTTATAAGTTATTTAAATCTTGTTTGGTGAGGTGTCTGTAAAGATCTTTGACCCATTTTTTAATTAGGTTGGTTGTTTTCTTACTGTTGAGTTTCAAGAGTTCTTTTATATATTTTGGGTAACAGTCCTTATCAGATATATCTTTTGCAGATATTTTCTCCCAGTCTGTGGCTTGTTTTCTCATTCTCTTGATGTTGATTTTTGTAGAGCAGAAATTTTTATCTTTACTGAAGTCCAGTTTACCATGGATTCTTTTCATGGATTGTATTGTATCTAAAAAGTCATTGTCAAACCCAAGATCATCTAGGTTTTCTCCAGTGTTATCTCCTAGGAGTTTTGTAGTTTTGGTTTATGTTTAGGTGTGTGATCCATTTTAAGTTAATTTTTGTGAAAGGTGTAAGTTCTGTATCTAGATTCATTTTTTTGCATGTGGATGTCTAGCTGTTCCAGCACTATTTGTTGAAAAGACTATCTTTGCTTCATTTATTGCCTTTGCTCCTCCATCAAAGATCACTTGACTGTATATATGAGGGTCTCTTTCCGGACTCTGTTCTATTGATCTGTTCTCTCACCAATACCATGCTATCTTTCTTACTATAGTTTCATAGTAAGTTGGTAACATCAGTTCTCCAACTTTGTTCTTCTTCAGTATTGTGTTGACTATTCTGGGTCTTTTGCCTCTCTGTATAAACTTCAGAATCAGTTTGTCAATATCCACAAATAAGTTGCCAAGATTTTGATTGGGATTGCATCGAGTCTATAAATGAAGTTGGGAAGAACTGACATCTTGACTCTATTTAGTCTTCCTATCCATGAACGTGGAATATCTCTCCATTTTTCTAGTTCTACTTCAATTTTGTTGATCAGAGTTTCATAGTTTTCCTCTTATAGATCTCGTATGATTTGTACCTAAGTTTCATATTGTGGGATGCTAATGTAAATGGTATTGTGTTTTTAATATCAAATTCCATTTGTTCGTTCCTGATATTTGGGTAAGCAATTCACTTGTGTATCAACCTTGTATCCTGCAACTCTGCTATAATTGCTTATTAGTTCCTGAGCTTTTTGGTTGATTTTTTCAGATTGTCTACAGTCATTTCATGTGCGAATACAGACATTTTTATTTCTTCCTTCCTAATCTATATACCTTTTATTTCCTTTTGTTGTCCTAATGCATTAGCTTGAAATTACAGTACGATGTTGCAAAAACATTGGTGAGATGGGACATCCTTGCTGTGTTCCTGGTCTTAGCAGGAAATCTTTGATTTTTTTCACCATTAAGTATAATGTTAGCCATATGATTTTTGTAGATATTCTTTATCAAGTTGAGGAAGTTCCCCTCTATTCTTAGTTTACTAGGAGTTTTTATCATGAATGGTTGTTTGATTTTGTCAAATGCTTTTTTGGATCTATTGATACGATTTGTGTGATTTTTCTTTTTTAGTTTATACATCAATGAAATGATTATGTTAATTGATGTTTGAACGTTGAACCAGCCTTTCATACCACTTGGTTGTTGTGATACTGTGATTTATAATGAGAAATGCATATTTGGTCTTCATCCCTGTTTCTGGCACAGAGCTCATAAAACCCTTAAAATTTCCTAAGTGATGAGAGTGATAAAGGTGTCTTCTGTTGTTTTTGAGGTGAGTTTTGGAAAGCACCTAAGGATGGGGGCTGGGTGCCAGGAGAACCAACCATGTGATTAGAGAGTTGGAACTTTTCATTCCCATCCAGGGAAGGGAGAGGAGAGAGGCTGGAGGTTGAATCAGTCACCAGCGGTCAATTGTTCAGTCAATCACACCTATATAATTATGCCTCCATAAAACCCCAAAAGGATGAGGTTCATAGGGCTTCCAGGTTGGGGAACCAGAATGCTTCCACGTGCCACCCTACAGGGCCCAAACTCCACGGGGACAGAAGCTCCTTTGTTCAGGACCTCACCATATGCGTCCCTTCATCTGGCTGTTGATTCATATCCTTCAATATCTTTTGCAATAAACTGATAATTTAGTGAGTTAAATGAGTTTCCTGAGTTCTGTGAGCTGCTCTCACAAATTAATTGAATCCAAGAAGGGGGGTCATGGGAACCTCTGATTTATAGCCAGTCAGTCAGAAGTACAGTTAACAACCTGGACTTCTGACTGCTGTCTGAGGTCCCCGCTACCAAATTAATCAAACCGAAGGAAGGAGTTGTGAGACCTTCGAGTCTGTAGCCTGTTGGTCAGAAGCACAGGTGACAGTCTGGGCTTGTAATTGGCATCTGAAGTGGAGGGCAGTCTTGTGGCACTGAGCCCTTAACCTGCAAAATCTGATGCTATCTCCAAGTAGATAGCGTCAGAATTGAGTTGAATTGTAGGGCACCCAGCTGGTGTCAGGAGCATTGCTTGGTGGTGGGGGAAACCCCCATCCCCCACATTGGAATTGCGTCCAGAACCAATCATGGTGTATAAGTCTTTTCATACATTGTTGGATTCGATTCGCCAATATTTTCTTGAGGATTTTTACATCTGTGTTCATGAGATATTTATCTGTAGTTTTCTTGTAATGTCTTGGTTTGTGTTTTAAAGTAATGCTGGCCTCATAGAATGAGTAAGAAAATATTCCCTCTTTCTATTTTTTGAAAGAAATTGTAGAGAATTTGTATATTTTCTTCCTTAAATTTTTTTAAATTGAATATATTTGACATATAACATTGTATAAATGTCCTTAAACATTTGATAGAATTCACCAGTGATCCCACCTGTGCCTAGTGCTGTCTGTTTTGGAAGGTTTTTAATTATTGATTCAGTTTATTTAATAAATACAGGGCTATTCAGATTGTCCGTTTCTTAGGTGAGTTTTGGCAGATTGCGTCTTTCAAGGAATTGGACCATTTCATCTAGGTTATTACATTTTTGGGCATAGAGTTATTTATAGTATCCCTTGATTGTCCTTTTAATGTCCATGAATCTGTAGTGATATCCCCTTTCATTTCTGATATTTGTAATTTGTGTCCTGTATTTTTCTTAGACTGGCTAGAAGTTTGTAAATTTTATTGATCTTTTCAAAGAACCAGTTTTTGGTTTTGTTGATGTTCTCCATTGATTTCATATTTTCTATTTCATTGATTTCTGCTCTTTTATTATTTCTTGCGTTTACTTTAGATTTAAATTACTCTGATTTTTCTAGCTTCCTAAGGTGGAAGCTTAGATGATTGATTTTAGGTCTTTCTTCTTTTCTAATAAATGCATTCAATGCTATAAACTTCACAGGGTATAGAATTCTAGGTTTTAGGGATTTTTCTCTTAACAGCTTAAATATTTCACTTGATCTCTTCTTGCGTGCATGGTGTCTGAGAAGTTGGATATAATTCTTATATTGCTCCTCTATAAGTAAGGTCTTTTTCCTTCTGGCTTGTTTTGGGATTTTTTCTTTATCTTTGATTTTCTATAATTTAAAAATGATATGGCTAGGTATAGTTCTTTTAGCATTAATCCTGCTTGGCGTTTTCTGAGCTTCCTGTGGTTTCTGTGGATCTGTGGTTTGGTGTCTGACATTAAATTGGGGAAATTTTCAGTCATTATTGTTTAAATATTTCTTCTGTTCTTTTCTCTCTTTCCTCTCCTTCTGGAATTCCCATTACATATATGTTACACCTTTTGTAGTTGTCCCGCAGTTCTTAGATATTCTGTTACGTTTTTTTAAGTCTTTGTTCTCTTTGCTTTTCAGTTTTGGAGGCTTCTATTGAGATACCTCAAGCCAGAGATTCTTTCCTTCAGTCATGTCCAGTCTACTAATAATTCCATCAAAGGCTTTCTCCATTTCTGTTAGGTTATTTTTGATCTGTAGCTTTATTTTTAGTTAATTCTTAGAACTTCCATCTCTCTCCTTACATTGCCCATCTGTTTTTGCATGTTGTCTACTTTATCTTTTAGAGCCCTTAGCATCACAGTCACAGTTTTAAATTCTTGGTCTGATCATTCCAACATCTCTTCCATATCTGAGTCTAGTTCTGTTGCTTGCCCCTTCTCTTCAAACTGTTTTTTACTTTTTAGTATGTCTTGTAATTTTTTCTTGATAGCCAGACACAATATACTGGGTAAGAACTGCCCTTAGTAACGTGATGAAGTGTGAGGGGAAGGGAAGTGTCCTGTGATTAGGTCTCAGTCTTAGTGAACCTGTGTCTCTGGACTGTGAGCTTCATACTTGATTCTCAACTGATTCCTCAGTAAGTTGTATTTTTCTGTATATATGTGTTGTTCTCTCCAATTTGGGGGGGAGTGATTTGCTGAATAACCGCACTTCTCTGATGAATCTAAATGCTGTTGATTTTTCAGTCTGGTTAGCTTTTTACTTGTTAGAATGCAGTGGTGACTTCCAGCTTCTTTCATGCTGGACTGGAAACTGAGAGTTGTGCGATTTTTTTATTCCTCAAACAATTGATACAAATCTAGAACTGGCAAATTTTGCTATAATTGGGTTTTAATTTCTAATTAAAATTTTTTTTTCCACTTTCAATTATAAATTTTTTACAATTCACAGTGTAATTACTCTTTGATCCAAGTATTTTGGGTAGCTAAAACGTTCAAAGTATGTAAGATACAAATGAACTCAAATCCTAATCACAATAAATGCAAATTCAAAAGATATTTACTGCAGTGGACCCTTGAACAACATGGGTTTGAACTGTGTGGGTCCACTTATAGGAGGGATTTTTTCATTTAATATGTGCTGCACAATCTGTGGGTGGTTGAATCTGGCAATGCCAAATCTCAGATACAGAGGGCCGACCGTGAAGTTATACGCAGATTTTTGACTGGAGGGTCAGGCCTCTAATCCCCACATTGTTCAAGGGTCAACTTATAGTATATTGATCTGAGACTTATAGTTTTTCAATCCTACCTTTTTTGGTTAATCAAGTTTCCCTAATCTCATTTTTCCCCCTCTGCTTGTTTGAAAGTATGCTATTTTTTCTTTTTTCATTGTTACCCTCTACTCTTTTTTTTTTAAACTTTGATTACTTAACAAAAGTTTAAAATCAATAATATTAGTATTCTTTCACTGAAACTTAAAATACCTTACTTTGATCTTCCTCACATCTTCCTTTCATTTTATTTTTCTTTCTTCTTTTTTAACACCCAACAGTTACTAATTTTTTTCTCCATCATTCAGTGATCACCTAGAATTACCAGGATGTTGATGGATTTCTTTTTTCTCCATCGCTTCTTGCCTCTTACTCTTTCCTTTTGATTCAATTTTCTTTCATGTATATCTTTTGGATATGTTTCCAGAAATGGTGAATAAGAGATAAAAGTTTCTCATCTTTTGTTCATTTGAAACTTTTTTCATTGGCCTTCATTTTTGAATAACTGTTTTAGCTGAGTATAAAATCCTGGGTGGCAGTTATTTCTGTTTTCACATTGAAGGCGTTACTCCTGACTTCAAGTATCTGTTGTTGTAGATGAGAAAGCAGTGCTCAATCTAATTGTCATTTCATGATACAGAACCTATTTTTTTAATCTTGTATTCAGGGGTAGATTATGCTTCTGTTCAGGGGTGATTTAGCTTTATCATGGTTGGGATTCAAGTGTACTATTTCAGTTGAAAGATTTGTATCTTCAGTTCTGGAAAATTCTCAACTGTATCTTTTTAGGTAGTTCTATTTCCAAATTCTCACTTTCACCTCCTGGAACTCTTATTAATAACATCATTGAACCTTATCGTTTCTGCTCTTCTTGTCTCTTCTCTGTCATATCTTCCAAGTCTTTTTACCTTGCATATAGTTGATATTTTTGTCTTTATTTTGTAGTTTATTATATCCTTTTCAGCTGTAGTATTCTCTGCTTAACTTTTCCATTGTGTTGTTACTAATTTTGTTCTTTACTTGTAAAAACATATCTTTCAAAATCAGCCTTTTTTTTAGTACTATCTTTATTCTTTTATTATGGTGTCTAGTATTCTTTTAAATAATTTAAAATATTTTACTGATTGCTTTATTATTTTTAGTTTTGACTGCTGATTAATCTGTCTTTGTGGTTCTCCCTCATAATGGTTTATTTACTGTGCTTTGTAATTTTGATCCAGAACCCCTGTTGAAGGGGATTAGATTTTGCTGTTGATGTTGTGGTTGCTGTTTTTTGTTTTTTTTTTTAATTGCTTTAGGTTATGAAAGCCTCTCTCCAGAAGGGGTTCATATTTCCTTCTGTTGGGGGCCATAGGAGTTCACTGAGTCTGGCCCAATTTTTATATATCTTCCTGCTTGGGGATCTTACACCATGAGATAGTGTAAGTTCATACTCTGTTTCTGTGTGTGGCACAGGAGGCCTGGTGATTCAATTCTTCTTGGATTATTTTCCCACACCGCTGTCTGTTAGACTGCATTTAAGTAATAGGCTTTGCACAGAGTGTTCAGTTCCAGCTTTCCAACTCCATGTTGGCTGTTGCACATCTCCTGGGCTTTTAAATCCTCATTCCTAAAGCCTATTATCTGCTGTTTTCCTGGACTACTTTGCTTTAGTTTTGATATCTCTTTATTTCTGGCACATGAGGATTCTCACTGTTGCTGCCTTAGGTTGGGCCCTACCTGGTCACTCTGCTTCTAGTTTGATTATCCTCTTAGTTGTATCTGTCTTTCATTTAGGCACTAATATTCTTTGTAAGACAGAAAAGCATAAACTCTTTAGGTCAGTGTGTTGCACCCCTTTGCCATCTGACCTGGTTTTCCTTCATTTCCCCACCTACCTGTGTATTAGCTTACCTTGAGTTCTCCAAGGCATGTTGTTCCACCACTTTGTGCCCTGCACATACTACTTTCCAGACAGTCTTTGCCACAGTAGTATTTTGTCTGGCTAAAATTCACTCAACTATTACATCCTCCTTTAAGTCTTCTTGACCTGGTTTCATGTAAATTATCTTCCTTTTTATTTCTATTATAGCAGGTACAAGGTCTGTTGTAGTGTTTTATCACATGGTTTTGTATATGACAATTTCCTGGACTTGAGGGGAGGCATCATTTTCTATTGTCTTTTTAGATACAGTCATTGAAACATAGTAGCACTAAGTAGTCCTTTGTTAAGTATTTGTGTTGTATGATTACTTGTGCAGACACCTGTATGTGAGTTTGTTTTGTTTTATTCATTAGGATTGAATTGGGCAAAATTAAGGATATCGTTTTTTAATATAATGCTGCACTATTGCATGCTCACATGGCAGTTTTTCTTTTTTTCCCCCTCCAGGGCTATTGTGTTTGTTGTGGATAGTGCAGCCTTCCAGCGAGAGGTGAAAGATGTGGCAGAGTTTCTGTATCAAGTCCTCCTTGACAGTATTGGTCTGAAGAACACACCATCATTCTTAATCGCTTGCAATAAGCAAGGTACTATCATGTTTTCTGGCAATAATAGTTGAGATTTTTCTGGGATTGCTACTAAGAATTAATACAGTTATCTGCAATTGTTATTACTGAGGATGAGAGACAATTGCTAATGAACTATAAATTAAGGATTTTAAATCTTAAAATTTATTTATACTCCAGCATTTTCATTAGTCTCCCTTACCAGGCTGTTCTAAGGAGTGACAAAGGAGTGATTATTATCATTTATTCTTTGATACAGTGTTTTATTTTTAATCGTAAATCATTTTAATTTACCAAGTTACGTTCATCAGATTGACAGTATGTCATATCAGATACACAGTTGAGGAAGGACAGGATGGAGTCTCTCCTTTTAAACAAGTTTGCCATCTAGCACATTTCATCAAGGAGAGTTTGCAGAAGTGTTTTTCTTTAACCTCATAAGAATGAAAAACATTTTAGTCTCAGCCAGTAAAACTAGGCTTCAGTTTTATTACCTTTAAAATTAGATTAGGAGTGATGTCAGCATCATGAGGCGTAAGACACCTTCTTTGTCTCTCCCCTTCATTCTACAACTAGTAAAACATCCAAAACTCAACAAAGGTTCCTCTGCCCAACACACTAGGATGCTGGAGAGATCCACAAGTCTACTTCTGAAGGTGGGTGGACTGGAACACATAGAGGAGGTAGAACTGGGGGAACAGTGGAAGAATGTCTGCAGTCTTAGCCTCTGGCCACAGTGGCTGAGCCTGAAGCCCCAGAGAACCCTGTAGCAGCAGGGAAGACAGCACACATGGCTCCAGCCTCCTGGCTGCAGTAGCTCCTTTGGCCACAGGGAACCCCGCAGCAGCAACGGTGGTGGGGCCTGTGACCCCAGTCCCCTGGCTCATGGCAGTGCTGCACGCAAACCCGACAACCCCAGATGTGGCGAAGGTGCCCGTGACTCTGTCTCCTTCACTTCTCCCCACACCCCCCTCCAGCAGCAGTGGCCACCCAGGCCACCGTGGAGCTCAAGCAGTGACAGTGAGGGTACCAGTGACACATCTGGCAGAGGTAGTAGAGGGTGGAAAGTGCCAGTTCTCAAATATAGTCAGAGGCAGTTCAGGTAAGAAAAACCAAAAACTTGTGCTATAGCAAGAAAAAGAAAAGAAAGGCCTTTATTTTCCAACTTGTTGAACTGTAAGAAGCAAGGAGAAAAAAAAAGCTTTACCTACATAAGAAAGGTATTTGCTACTTCATATGCACTGGCAGAGGAACAGTTTGTCAAGTACCATGTAAAACCACAGTACACGGTGTCGCAAAAAGAAAATGAGAGTTCTCCAGCAACCAAACTTAAGTCATGGAAGATTGCAATCTAACTGATAGAGAATTCAAAATAGCTGTTATGAAGAAACTAAACAAGCTACATGAGAACTCAGGAGGGCAGTTCAGTGAGCTCAGGAATAAAATTAATGAACAGAAGAAATACTTCACCAAAGATATTAAAAGTCTAAAAGAGAACCAAACAGAAGTTCTGGAGCTGAAGATGTCAGTAAATGAGACGAAGAATGCATTAGAAAGCACTGGAAATAGAGCAGACCATATGGAAGAGAGAATTAGTGAGCTTGGAAATAGAGATCTAGAAATGATTCAAGTAGGAGTGGAGAGAGAACTAAGATTTTTTAAAAAATAAAATTTTATGAGAACTATCCAACTTCATTATCCTTCATAAAGATGTTTATCCCAGAGGAAGAAGAGAGGGAGAAGGGAACAGAGAGTTTATTTAAAGAAATAATAGCTGAGAATTTCACAAACCCAGGGAAGGAACTGGATATACAAGTCCATAAAGCTAAGAGAACATTTAATTATCTCAATGCTAAAAGACGTTCTCCAGGACACATTATGTTAAAATTGTCAAAATTCAATGATAAAGAATTTTAAAGGCATCCGGAGGAAAAAAAACAGTAGGTTACAAAGGAACCCCTATTAAGCTATCAGCAGATTTCTCAGCAGAAACTCTATAGGCCATGAGAGGATGGGATGGCCTACTCAAAATATTATAAGACAAAAACTCTGCCAAGAATCCTTCCAGCAAAGTTATCCTTGAGATACAAAGGAGAAATAAAGACTTTCCCAGACAAAAGCTGAGGGAGTTCATTACCAGTAGACCTGCCTTACAAGAAATGTTGGAAGGAGCTCTCCTACCTGAAATGAAGAGGCAAAAATACACAAAACTTTGAGTAAGGTGATAAATAGATAGAATCAGAAAATTGCAACTTTACATCAGAATAGGTTGTTAAGCAATTACACCATAAAGGTTAAAGGGGAAAAAGCAGTAAAAATAATTATAGCTACTGCAGTTTGGTAATGAACTCACAATATAAAAAGGGATAATTTGAGATGACAAAAATGTAAAAGGGGAAGAGGAAAAGAACAGAACCCATATAATGGCAATTGAAGATAAGATCTTATCAGCGGAAAAAGGACTATTTTATCTATGAGATGTCTTATACAAACCTGATGGTAACCACAAAATATAAGTCTAGAGCAGAGACATGAAACTAGGAGGAAACTAGTAAACCACCAACTAAGATGTCAGGCAGAAACAATGGAGATATAGAGCAACCAGAAAACAAAAGATAAAATGGCAGTACTAGTCCTCATTTATCAATAATCACCCTAAATATAAGTGGATTGAATTCACCAATCAAAAGACACAGAGTGGCTGGATGTATTAAAAAACAAGACCAACTATGTCCTGCCTCCCAGAGACTCATCTCAGCTCTAAAGACAAACATAAGCTCAAAGTGAAGGGATGGAAAATGATACTCCAAGCAGCTGGCAGCCAAAAGAAAGCAGGTGTAGCCATCTCAGATCAGATCAAATAGACTTCAAGCCAAACAAGAGAACAAGATGGACTTATATAATGATAAAGGGGACAATCCATCAAGAAGATGTAACATTTATTAATATATAAGCATCTAACATAGGAGCACTAAAACATGAAAGGAATTATTAACAGACCTAAATGAAGAAATTGACAGCAATAATAGTAGGGGAGTTTAACATCCCGCTTACATTAATGAATTGATTATCTAGACAGAAAGTTAACAAGGAACCATTGGCCTTAAATGAAGCATTACATCAGGTGGAATATATATATATACACACACACACAAACACACACACACACATATACATACATACATACATATATACATATATATAAATAAAACATTCCATCCCAAAGCAGCAGAATACACATTCTTCTCAAGTGCACATGGAACATTCTCAAGGATAGACCATATGCTGGGACACAAAACAAGTTTCAATAAATTTAAGACTGAAATCATATAGAGCATCTTTTCCTACCACAAAGATTTGAAACTAGAAATCAACTACAAGAAGAAAGCTGAAAAAATCACAAATATGTGGAGACTAAACAACATGCTCCTGAACAACTATTAGGTCAATGAGGAGGAAAGGAGGAAATAAAAATACCTGAAGATAAATGAAAATATGGCATACCAGATCAATAGGATGTATCAAAAGCAGTACAAGTTTATAGCATTACTTGCCTACCTCAAGAAACAAGAAAAATCTCCAACAGTCCTTACACCTAAAGGAACTAGAAAAAGAATAAACTAAGCCCAAAGTCAGTAGAAGGAAGGAAATACTAAAAGCCAGCAGAAATAAATGAAATAGAGACTAAAAAGATAACAGAAGAGATCAATGAAACTAAGAGCTTGTTCTTTGAAAAGATAAACAAAATTGACAAACCTTTAGCTAGACTCACTAAGAAAAAAAGAGAGAAGGCTCAGATAAATAAAATCAGAAACGAAAGAGGAGAAATTACAACAGATCCCACAGAAATACAAAGGGTTATAAGAGAATACTGTGAATAACTACACCAACAAATTGGACAGCCTAGAAGAAATGAATACATTCTTAACAATCAAACAACCTTCCAAGACTGAATCTTGAAGAAATAGAAAATCTGAATAGACTGATCACTAGTAAGGAGATTAAAACAATAATCGCAAACCTTCCAAAAAAACCAAAAGTCCAGGACCAGACAGCTTCACTGGTAAATTCTACCAAATGTTCAAAGAAGATTTAATACCCATTCTTCTTAAACTCTTCCAAAAATGTTGAAGAGGAGGGAACACTTCCTAACTCATTTTATGAGGTCAACATTACCCTGATATCAAAGCCAGACAAGGATAACACAAAGAAAATTACAAGCCAGTATCTCTGATGAACATAGATGCAGAAATCTTCAACAAAATATTAGCAAACCAAATAGAACAATACATTAAAAGGATCATACACTGTGATCAAGGGGGATTTGTTTCAGGGTTGCAAGGATGATTCAACATCTGCAAGTCAATCAACATGATAAAACATTTTAAAAGTCATGATCATCTCAATAAATGCAGAAAAAACATTTGACAGAATTCAACATCCACTTATGATAAAGACTCAATAAGATAGGTATAGAAAGAATGTACCTCAACATAATAAAGGCTATGCATGTCAAACCCACAGCTGACATCATACTCAACTGTGAAAAACTGAAAGCTATCCCTCTAAGATCAGGAACAAGACAAGGATGCCCACTCTTGCCACTCTCATTCAACATACCTAAAGACTCCACCAAAAACCTATTAGAAATAATAAATGAATACAGTAAAGTTGCAGGGTGCAAAATCAATATACAAAAATCTGTTGTGTTTCTGTACACCAACAACAAACAAGCAGAAAGAGAAATTAAGAAAACAGTCCCATTTAAAATTGCAGCAAAAACAATAAAATACCCAGGAATAAATTTAACCAAGGATGGGAATTCCCTGGCGGTCCAGTGGTTAGGACTCCACACTTTCACTGCTGAGGGCGTGGGTTCAATCCCTGGTCAGGGAACTAAGATCCCACAATACATTAAAAACTACAAAACATTGTTGAGAGAAATGGAAGACACAAAGAAATGGCAAGATATTTCATGCTCATAGACTGTAAGAATTAACATTGTTAAAATGTCCATTTTATCTAAAGCAATGTGCAGATTCATTGCAACAATCCCTGTCAAAATCCTAATGACATTTTTTGCAGAAACAGAACAAAAATTCCTTACATTTGTATGGAACCATAAAAGACTATGAATAGCCAAAGCAATTCTGAGAAAAAGGAACAAAGCTGGAGGTATCACATGCCCTGCTTTCAAAATATTACTACAAAGCTACAGTAATCAAAGCAGCATGGTATTTGGCAGAAAAACAGACATCCAGGTCAATGGAACAGAATTGAGAGCCCAGAAATAAACATATGGACAGTTAATTTACAACAAAGGTGCAAAGAACATACAATGGAGAAAGAACAGTCTCTTCAGTAAATAGTGTTGGGAAAACTGTACAGCCACATGCAAAAGAATGAAAGTAGACTATATTCTTATACAATACACAAAAATTAACTCAAAAGTAGATTAAAGACTTGAGCAGAAGACCTGAAACCATAAAACTCCTAGAAGAAAACAGGGAGTTCGGACTTTGACATGGGATTTAGCAATATGTTTTTGGATCTGTCTCCTCAGGCAAGGCAAACAAAAACAAAAATAAACAGGTGGTACTATATCAAACTAAAAAGCTCTGCACAGCAAAGGAAACCATCAACAAAATGAAAAGACATCCTACTGACTGGGAGAAGATATTGTCAAATCATATTATCTGATAAGGGGTTAATATCCAAAATATATAAAGAACCCATACAACTCAACAACAACAAAAAACCTGATTTAAAAATGGGCAGATAACCTGAATAGATGTTTTTCCGGAAAAGATATACAAATGGTCAGCGGGCACATATGAAGATGTTCATCACTAGTGAAGATGAACATCATTAATTATTAGGGAAATGCAAATCAAAGCCACAATTAGACATTACCTCACACCCGTTAGAGTGACTGTTGTCAAAAAGAAGAAATAACATGTGTGGGCGAGGATGTGGAGAAAATGGAACCCTTGTGCACTGTTGATGGGAATGTAAATGCAGCCACTGTGGGAAACAGTACGGATAGTCCTCAAAAAATTGAGAATAGAACTACCATGGGATCCAGCTATTCCACTTCTGGGTATTTATCCAAAGATAACGGAAACACTAACTCAGAAAGATCTTTGCACCCACTACTGTATGGTGATGGATGGAAACTAAATTTTTGGTAGTAAGCACGGTGTAGTGTATACACAAATTGAATCATAATGTTGTACACATGAAACATATGTTATAAACCAGTGTTACCTCAATAATAAAATAATCTCTCTTTTCTAAAAAACTAAAAATAAGATAGACTAGTTGATCTTTAGTCCTCTTTCAGACCTAATATTCTCATTCTATGAAAAGCTTAGTGCATTTCTCAAAGGTGAGCTAGTAGTAACCCTAACAATGCCTTATCGGGAATCAGTCTTAGGGTCATTACCTGACATCTTTATTTCTTCTATATTTATTTGGCTTCTGCTGGTGCCAAACCAGTGCTTTTTTATTACCAAAGTGCACTTGATGCCATAACATACCATCTTAGTATCAGCTGGAAATGTTCTTGGTTTAGTCTTATATGACAGGTAGGGTATTTCTATTGGAGTGAAGGGTCTTGTTAAAATCACAAAGCTGGTAGCTTCTCTTTGTTACATTGGCTGGCCTTATGTATACAATATATGTGTTGATTTCAAATGTCTGTAAGATGTGGAAAACTTTTGTGAAAGAGCTTCTCAATTTTAGGGTCACCAGCTTAATTGTAAGCATTATTGTAATATAAATATTCGTGCAAATATAAAGCTTACTTTGATAATAGAACTACTAGTGATAAAAAGCTCTTTAAGCAGGCTTCCCTGGCGGTGGAGTGGATACGAATCTGCCTGCCAATGCAGGGGACACAGGTTTGATCCCTGGTTCGGGAAGGTCCCACATGCTGCGGAGCAACGAAGCCCGTGTGCCACAACTACTGAGCCTGTGCTCTAGAGCCTGCGAGCCACAACTACTGAGCCTGTGTGCCACAACTACTGAAGCCCGCGGCCTAGAGCCCGTGCTCTGCAACAAGAGAAGCCACCACAATGAGAAACCCATGCCCCGCAACAAAGAGAAGCCACCGCAATGAGAAGCCCACACCCTGCAACAAAGAGTAGCCCCTGCTCGCTGCAGCTAGAGAAAGCCCGTGTGCAGCAACAAAACCCAACACAGCCAAAAATAAATAAATAAAATAAGAATAAAAATAAATTAAAAAAAAAAAACTCTTTGAAAAAATGGTGGGGTTGGTGGGAGGGATAAATTGGGAGTTTGGGATTGACATATACTCATTACTATATTTAAAAGATAACCAACAAGGACCTACTGTATAGCACAGGGAACTCTGCTCAATATTCTGGAATAACCTAAATGGGAAAAGAATTTGAAAAAGAATAGGTATATGTGTATGTGTAACTGGATCACTTTGCTGTACACCTGAAACTAACACAACATTGTAAATCAACTATAATCCAATGTAACATAAAAATTTTTTTAAAATGGTGGGGCAAAGAAACGTACTAGTTTAAATAGGAATTTTCCATATGTGCAAGAAGTCTTGGGGAAAAGACCCCTTCTGCTTTAAACAACAGCGGTGTCTTTATTTCTTTACAGACATTACAATGGCAAAATCAGCAAAGTTAATTCAGCAGCAGCTTGAAAAAGAAATGTAAGTAAGAATAAGTCGTATTGGTTAACTGTATTTCTTAACACTTAGGAAATATGTATATATTGCTTAAGGTCTTTGGTTTTGTATGGTTATCACAATTAGCCTGAAGATTGGTGTGAAATATACTTGTTAAATAATTGACAGCAGAATTAATGGAACTGTAAAAAGTATTAATGGGATGTTTATAGATATTTAAAATTTTCGTGGAAAGAAAATCTCAGGTTTATTGAGACTACAGCTCAATTTGTTTTCCCACTGTTTCTAGACCTAGTTTATAGTAGATATGAAAGGATTTAAAAACTAAATTTGAAAGCCATGGAAATTTTTGTTGACAGAACAAGAAAGGAACACTTCAGAAGAATATAAAAATCTATGATACTATTTTGTAGTTTGTTTTTTGTTTTCAAGCTATGTGGCGATATCATTTAGCTTGATTTTAGTGTTTAAAAATTTGTGAATTGAGCTATAAGCTTTTGAATTTTAAGGAATCTAGCATGTCTCTGTGTTCTGCTGATTTGTAAGAGTTAGCTAACAGGTTGCTTACATAAGAGATACAATCAACATTATAATAGAGCAAGTTATGTTTTCATATTGCTGTTATGTAAGGATATTTTTAATAAAAGAATCTGATGAGGAAAAATTGTACAAATTCAACTTTTAGTAAATGTTTTCCCATTACCATTTACATTCTCCTTTGCTCATTTAACAAGCACCTATAATTTGTCTAACATATGCCATGACCTGCTCTAGGATGTGGCTATAAGAAGTATGATGTTGTTCCTGTACTCAGGAGCTTAGAGTCTAGTAGAATATGGTTTGCTTCAGGGGTTGACAAACTCCTGCCAGCAAAGGAGAGCAAAGAGTGGTTTTGCATTTTTATAGGACAGGTAAGAAAAGTAGAAAAATATGTGGCAGAGACTAAATATCACCCACAAGCCCAAAATATCTAATTTATGGCTCTTTACAGAAAAATTTTACCAGCCCTGGTCTGTCATTTTCTGTGGTTTCTTTGTTTTTTTGTTTACTTTTTTTCAATTGAGAATGATATATTCAATCCCATGTGCTTTAAACTTTTTAATGTATAATAGAAGAAAAGTTAGCCATTCAGTCAGATTTATCAAAGACATCATGCCTTCAAATTGAATATCAAAAGAAAATTTTAACCCCTTTATTGAGGTATAATTGATATGTAAAAAGCTGTGCATATTTAATGTATACAACTCACTTTGGGGATAAGCATACACCTGTGAAACCATCATCACCATCCAGGCCATAAAAATATCCATTACTTCCCAGAGTTTCTTCCTACGTACTTTATTATTTGTGTGTGTATGTATTTCATGAGAACACTTAACATAAGATCTACCCTATTAGCAAATTTTAAGTGTACAGTGAATACTGTGCTATATAGTAGATCTCTAGCACTTACTTATTTGCATAACTGAAACTTTATACCCTTTGACCATCATCTCTCCATTTCCCCCTGCCCCCCACCTTGGTGACCACCATTCTACTCTTTGCTTCCATATGTTTGACTGTTTTAGATTCCACATATAAGTGTAATTAATCATAATGGTAGTTGTCTTAACTCTGTCTGTTTTATGTTATTTCACTTAGCATAATGTTCTCTAGGTCCATCCATGTTGTTGCAAATGGTAGGAATTTCTTCTGCAGGGCTAAATAATATTCCATTGTATATACGTTCCACATTTTCTTTATCTGTTCATCCTTCGAGGGACATTTAGGTTGCTTCCATGTATTGGCTATTGTTAATAATGCTGCAATGAACATGGAAGGCATGTACCTCTCCGAGATCCTGATTTCAATTCCTTCGGATAACTACCCAGAAGTGGAATTGCTGATTCATATGGTAGTAGTTCTGTTTGTAATTTTTTGAGGAATCTCAGTGCTGTTTTCTGTAATAGCTATACCAATTTACATACCCACCAACAATGTACCAAGGTTCCCTTTTCTCCATATCTTTACGAACACTTATCTTTTTTTTTCTAATGTTAGTAATTCTGTCAGGTGTGAAGTGACATCTCATTGTGGTTTTGATTTGCATTTCCCTGATGAATAGTGATGTTTAGCATCTTTTCATGTACTTGTTGACTATTTGTATGTCCTCTATGTCTGTTCAGGTCCTTTGCCCATTTTTTAAATTGGATTATTTGGGTTTTTTGTTACTGGGTTGTATGTTTGTGGACAGATCCAAAAACATATTGCTAAATCCCATATTTTGGATATTAACCCTTATCAGATATATGGTTTGCAAATATTTTCCCCCATTCCATAGGTTATCTTTTCATTTTGTTGATTCTTTCCTTTGCTGTGCACAAGCTTTTTAGTTTGATATAATCACACTTGTTTATGTTTGCTTTGTTACTTGCTTTTGGTCTCATATCTTAAAACTAATTTCCACAACACCAATGTCAGTGAGCATTTTCTTGGATTTTTATGGTTTCACGTCTTATATTTAAGTCTTTAATCCATTTTGAGTTGATTTTGTGTACAGTATAACATACACAGTTTCATTCTTTTGCACGTAGATATCCAGTTTTCCCAGCACCGTTTATTGAAGAGACTATCCTTTTCCTATTGTATACTCTTGTCATCCTTGTTGAAGATTAGTTGACTGTATATGCATGGGTTTGTGCTGGGCTCTCTATTCTATTCCATTGATCTATATGTCTTTATAGTACCATATTGTTTTGATTACTATAGGTTTGCAATATAATTTGAAATCTGGAAGTGTGATGCTATTGTTCTTACTCAGGATTACTTTGAGTATTATAGTTCTTTTGTGGTTCCATATGAATTCTAGCATTGTTTCTTCTATTTCTGTGAAAAATTCCATTGGAATATTGATTGAGATTCCATTAAATTTATAGATGGACATTTTTTTGTTTGCATCGGGTCTTAGTTGCGGCAGGTGGGATCTTCATTGCGGCATGTGGGATCTTTTGTTGCAGCCTGCGGGCTTCTCTCTAGTCGTGGCGCGCAGGCTGCAGAGAGTGTGGGCTCTGTAATTTGCAGCACGTGGGCTCAGTAGTTGTGGTGTGCGGGCTTAGTTGCCCCACGGCATGTAGGATCTTAGTTCCCTGACCAGAGATTGAATCCACATCCCCTGCATTGGAAGGCGGATTCTTAACCACTAGAACAGCAGGGAAGTCCCCTATAGATGGACATTTTAACAATGTAAATTATTCCAATATATGAACAAGGGGTATTTTTCCATTTGTTTGTGTCTTCAGTTTCTTTCATCACTGTTTTATAGTTTTCAGTGTACAGATCTTTCACCTACTTTGTTAAATTTATGCCTAAGTAATTTATTGTTTTTGATGCTCTTATAAATGGAATTGTTTTGTTAATTTATTTTCCTGATAGTTCATTAGTAGTGCATAGAAACAGAACTTGTTTTTGTGTGTTGATTTTGTATCCTGCAATTTTACTGAGTCTATCAGTTCTGGTTTTTGGGGGGTCTTTTATGGTTTTCTATATTTAAGATCAAATGATCTGAAATCAGAGATAATTTTACTTCTTCCTTTCTGATTTTGATGCCTTTTGTTTCTTTTTTGCCTAATTGCTCTGTCTAGGACTTCCAGTACTATGTTGAATAGAATTGGCAAGAGTAGGCATCCTTATCTTGTTCCTAATCTTAGAGGAAAAGCTTTTAGCTTTCACCATTGAGTATGATGTTATCTGTGGGCTTGTCATATATGACACTTGTTATTTTGAGGTACATACAACTATTTTGTTGAGTTTTTATCATGAAAGGATGTTGAATTTTGTCATATGCTTTTTCTGAATCTATTGAGATGATCATAAGATTTTTATCCTTCATCCTGTTAATGTGATGTATCCCCTTTATTTATTTAGGTTCTCTGATGTTGGGTGCATATATATATGTATATATACACAATTATTTTATCCTCTTGATGAATTGGCCCCTTTATTATTATATGATAACCTTCTTTGTCTCTTGTGACAATTTTTGACTTAGTCTATTTTGTTGATATTTATGTATTCAGCCCTACTCTCTTTTGTTTATCATTTGTATAGAATATGTTTTTCTGTCCCTTTACTTTGAACCTTAAATCGAGAGTGCATCTCTTAGAGATAGCATGTAGTTCAAGCTTGTTTTTTTATCCATTCATCCACTCTGTTTTGATTGGTAATTTAAACCATTTACATTTAAAGTAATTATTGATAGGTAAGAACTTATTCTGTTTTGTCGATTGTTTTCTGACTGTTTCATAGTTCCTTTGTCTCCTCTCTTCCTTTGTAATTTGATGATTTCTTTTGTATTGTTATGCTTTGACTTTTTCCTCCTTATTTTGTGTGTCTACTACAGGTGTTTTCTTTGTGACTGTCATGGCTTATATAAAACATCTTATAATACTGACAGTCTAATTTAAGCTGATAACAACTTTGTATACAAAAATTTGTATACATTAACTTCTCCTTCCCCCACATTTTATGTTACTGATGTCACAATTTACATCTTTTTATATTGTGTATCCATTAATAAATTATTGTAGTCATAATTATTTTTATTACTTTTGTCTTTAGCTTTTATGCTAGAGTTAAAAATGATTTATGTATCACCATTACAATACTAGAGTATTCTAAATTTTAGTATGTTCTTACTGTTAGAGTGAGTTTTATACTTTCATATGTTTTCATGTTCTTGATTAGTTTTATTTCACCTTGAAGAACTCCTTTTAGCATTTCTTATAAGGCAGGACTAGTAGTGATGAACTGCAGCTTTTGTGTGTTTGGGAAAGCTTTTATCTGAAGGACAGTTTTGCTGGGTATAGTATTCTTGGATGGCAGTTATTTTTCTTTCAGCATTTTGAATATATCATCCCACTCTCCACTGGCCTGCAAGGTTTCTGCTATGAGACCCACTTTTAGTCTTATGGATTTTCCCTTGTTTGTGACAGTTGGCCTTTCTCTTAATGCTTTCAACATTCTCTCTGTGTTTTGACTTTTGTCAGTTTGATTATAATGTGTCTCATTAAAGCTCTCTTTATGTTTAATCCATTTGGGGTTTTAGGGGCTTAGTGGATCTGGATGTTCATTTCCCTCCCCAGATTTGGGGGTTTTCTATCATTATTTTTTTTTAATAAGCTTTCTGATTCTTTGTCTTTATCTGCTCTTTCTGAGACTGCCATAATGCATATATCGGTTCCTTTTATGATGTCCCATAAGACTTTCTTCACTCTTTTTCGCTTTTTCTTTTTGTTTTTCACACAGAGTAATTTCAAATTACCTGTGTTCAAGCTCTCTGATTCTTTGTTCTGCTTGATTGAGTCTGCTGTTGAATTTTTCACATCCATTCATTGTGTTCTTCAGCTCCAGAACTTTTGTTTTTCATGGTTTCTATATCTTTGTTGACTTTCTGATTTTGTTCACTTATTCTTTCCCTCATTTTGTTGAGTTGTCTGTGTTCTTTTGTAGCTTATGGGACTTTCAGATGATTATTTTGAATTCTTTGCCAGGTACTTTGTAGATCTCCATTTCTTTAGGGTCAGTTATTGCTGCTTTATCTTGTTCCTTTGGTGGTGTCATGTGTCCCTGATTTTTCATGATCCTGTGTCCTTATTTTGGTGTCTGCACATTTGAAAAAGTAATCACTCCTTCTAGTCTTTATAGACTAACTTTGTCAGAGAAAGCACTTTTCTAGTCAGTCCAGCCAGAGATTCTGGGTGGGCTTGCTGCTGGAGTCCCTAGGCAGGTTGGCCTTACTTCTGGGTTTGTGGGTGTGTGGGCCTACTGCCTGGGTCCATGGAAGCTGGCCTGGAAACTGAATCTGTCATGGCTGGCCAGGTACCTGTGTCTACTGGGGCTGGCCAGGAGCTAGGTTCCATGACACAGTAGGCGCTCACTTCACTCTCCTTCCTCCGTGTGAATCATATCTCTCCATGCTGCATTGTTCAGGCTTGCAGGAGCAGTAACATGGGTAATGTGGAACTGTCCTTTCTACCCTCTTCAATGCATCTTTTCTTATTTCTGTGTTATACCCAGGTGCTGTAATCTCTAACCTGGATTTCTTACCTTTCATGAAGGTATTCTTCTGTGTGGATGGTTATTCAAATTGATGTTTCTGTGAGAGGACTTGAGCTGAAAACTCCCATTCTGCCATCTTGCTGGTGTCACTCTCAGTGGTTTCTGTCCTTTCTGAAATTGCATGTTCATCACCTCTTCTCCTATTCTTGATGTTCACTCTTTTGAGACTGCATATTGCTTGTCATTAAGCTAAAAAACTTGGAATTAGCTTATTTGTTTTTCTAAAATTTCTGTTGCAATTGTTGAGAATTATCTTTTGGACAAAAACAGTCATAATATTTTTATATCCATTTTTTTAAACAGCATAGTCCAAGTCTTCCCATGTTTAAAACACGTTTTCCTTAGTCCATTTGTTTTTCACTCTAAAGGGCCATAGAAAAACAATACAGAAAGAAATGCTGTATTATACGGCAGTAAAATAAAATGTTAAAAAGTTATAAAGGGGGCTTCCCTGTTGGCGCAGTGGTTAAGAATCCCCCTGCCAATGCAGGGAACACGGGTTCGAGCCCCGGTCCGGGAAGATCCAACATGCTGCAGAACAACTAAGCCCCTGTGCCACAACTACCGAGCCTGTGCTCTAGAGCCCGCGAGCCACAACTACTGAGCCCGTGCGCCTAGAGCCCATGCTCCGCGACAAAAGAAGCCACCGCAATGAGAAGCCTGTGCACCACAACGAAGAGCAGTCCCCACTCACCGCAACTAAAGAAAGCCCATGTGCAGCAACGAACCCAACACAGCCATTAAAAAAAAAAAAAAAAAGTTATAAAGGTTAATATCAGTTAAATTAGGAGTCTAAATTTAGTTTAATCCTGTGTTTATGAGAATTGGGCCTTATCAGCTTTGAAGCATTTCATAGTCTTCTGAATCACAAGATTTACTATGTTTACATGGCCTTATGGCAAGAGCTGAATATGATGTTTGTCTTTTTTTCCTTTTGAGTTGTTTTTTTAATTGTAAAATATATTACATGTAAAAGAGTATATGTGACACATATATTGAGTTTAAAGAATAGTAAAGTAAATACCTATGGACCCACCACTTTGCTTAGAAGGCCCTATGTGCTCCTCCCCAAATGCTTTTCCCTGTATTAATTATTTGTTTTTAAAATACATTTTCCATATATGTGTGTCTTTCTAAACAAGGTATTTAGTTTTCCTGTGGATTCTTCACTAGTTTTCATGAAATCTTACAGCACCAAGAAATGCTTTATTCTGTAAGAAAGCAGATTGTCAGCCTGTATTCCTCTGCTTCTGGACAGCAGAAAGGGGGAGAGAAGTAGACAAATGAGCCTTGCTTTTGCAATTCTTATTAGGGCCAGCAGGTGGCAGTTAAGTGACTTAAATTGGGAAAGTGTTAGTGGTTAAAGAGATTGGAGAATAGTAATTGTACCCAAACTTGATATGAGAGTCTGCAGTTTCTGGATTTCTAAGCTCTGTATCCAGATAGACTCAAGGTAAATATAAATACCCTATCTACCCACACTTCACTTTCAGAAACTTTTCAGAAAGGTTTTAGAATACTTATAGCGGGTAATTTAAACCTATATCTTAAAATGGCATCATGCAGGAAATCCTAGTAGAAGGGGGCACTGAACTGGAAGAAGGTTGGTGTGACCTTGGTTCATTACTGACCTCCTGTCATCTGGCCATGTTAGGTTGGATCCGTAGCCTGTCTGTCCAAGAGAGTGACCTATAAATGCAAATATTCAACAATCCTAATAGCATAATTGACAGTTTTATGATGAAGTACTTAAATGAGTGCTGAAATATTTAGGAATTAATATGACTTCCTAAAGGCCTTTAATTGTTATATAAAAATTAAGCTCTTTTTGCTTCCTGACTCATTTTCCTTTTGTCTCACAGCAATACTTTACGAGTCACCCGTTCTGCTGCCCCCAGCATACTGGACAGTTCCAGCACTGCCACTGCTCAGCTGGGAAAGAAAGGCAAAGAATTTGAATTCTCACAGTTGCCCCTCAAAGTGGAGTTCCTGGAGTGCAGTGCCAAAGGCGGAAGAGGGGACACTGGCTCTGCTGACATCCAGGACTTGGAGAAGTGGCTGACTAAAATCGCCTGAGGGCCAGTTCCAAACACAAGATGCGAATGTGTGTGTGTGTGACTGACGGTTTTGGAAAAGGATGTGGTAGTCTGGAGTTGATAAAGAAGGGGTACATATATAGTTAGCAACTTTTCCTTGTTCTGGAAACAAATTATTGTTGAAACCAGTGTGGAAGTTTTTAAGTTCAGTTCTCCCTTATTGCTTTGAAGCTAGTTAGTTTGATTTGATTCGTGTCTTCCCTTTTCAAAGTGTATGTAAGGTCCCTTTAGCATATGCTTGATGTAAGGTCAAGGTCTAACAAGCCGACCTCACGTAGAGAGGATATTATCTTGAGAATATAATATCATCTAAAATGTTTTCTTGTCCTCTGCTTCTGTGCTTTGGTCTCTTTTTCCTGGAAACAAACCTGTCTGTGTATGGAACTGGGTGATTTCCAATTGCCTTTGACATTCATGAGCAGTACATCATCTAGTCCTCTGTGAATTTTCAGATTTGTAGATGCAATTACAATATCGTCTCCGACATGTGAAGGAAGGTTGAAAACAGCAGGGCTGTGTTGACAGTGGTCTGTTCTTCATCAGCTCAGTGACTTGTCCACAGTCCAGCCTCATAGCACTTAGGTTTCAAAAACATGTTGTGAACCCTAGGAGTCGTCCCCAGGTGATAGAACTATAAGTGCTAAATCCCCAAATGCCACTGAAATGTACACTAGAAATGTACATTCTAGTGGTTTCCCTTAACTGGGGAATATATGGAGATTTAGAAACTATTCTGGTTTTCTGGATGCATGAGTACTCCTGGGCTATCTTCATGTGCTGTTTGATGAGCTCCTATTTTGTACTGTCAGCTTGAATGCTGTGGAACAAATACAAAATGAAAAAAGTTCTCTGTAGATTTTTAAAGTGCATATTCACTGATGGTTTAAAAAAAATGGCGTTTTCAAAGTGATGTTCTTTGCTGTCTTCTTAAATGTATGGCTTTTATAAATGATTAATACATTTCTTGGTAAACAAAACAGCCTGTCTAGCTTAAAGCATTTAAATAGAGTGGTAGAGTAGGTACAAGTGGGAGCACGTTTTAGGATTCAGGCCCAACTCCAAGTTTCCAGGGCCTAATGATTGCAGTGTACATAAGAACAAACTCTTCAATCCCTACCTCACACATTCAGGGACAAGCCAACTAAAGCCTCAAAGGAGACAAGGGTGGCTGTGGATAAGTGAGACACTAATCGCAGAGCAGTGCAGGAAGAGCAGTAACAGGAGAGGCGCAGGGCGCTCCAGGAGTGTGCAGTGGGGTGCCTAACCCAGTCTTGAGGGATGGGGAGAGGCAAAGGAGAAAAGCATGGAGCTGATGACGTACAGTGAGTGTGGCCCCCACGTACATACACTACGGCCCAGGCCTCTGCCTGCTGTCTCCCCTTCCTGTGTGTCACTCTGGCTCCGAGTGAGGGGACCCCAGGGCCCCTCCTCCCCCGCCCGCACACCCTGCATGGCACCTTGCTTGCTGGAGTATGAAATAAACCCAAGCTCACGTGGAGAAGACGTTAAGAGTCTGACCGTGGCAGGGTTCTTATTGGGAAGCCTTACTGCTGCTAATGTTATTACTGTCTTTTGGACTCTTTCTTGCCCTTTCCTTATTAGCCGAGTAGTAATTTAAGGAAGTGGGTAAGATCAATGAACCAGAAGCCCAAAAGGAATGTGATGAATGTGACATGTTCACATAATCATAGGTTATGCTCACCTGAATAAACATCAATGGCTTGATGCTTCCGTTAAGAGGCATGTGTGTTCTCTCAGCTTTTTTGTTGTTTTTTCTGGTAATAAACTGTTTTACTTTACTGGAGGAAGCAATACGCAGAACAAGTGACTTGAAGAAGGGGAGCAAGGTTGAATTTTATTCAAGACCTAAAGATGGTCTTTTGAAAAAGGAAAGTTATGTCTCAAACAGTGATTCTCAGATGTTAGTGTGCATCAGAATTAACTGATGCTTGTTAAATAGCTCACCTGAGGACCCTGCTTCTGAACATTCAATTCAGCAGTAGATCGGGTGTGGTCTCAGGAATCTGCATGCTTAACATGACCTCTACCAAGCACCTGGGGCTCCTGGGAGCACCCTCACAGGTGATGTGGCCTCCTGTAGTATCATGTGTGCCTTTAGTGTTTTTCGTTTCTAAGTTCTTTGGGCCACAAGCCCTGTGTAGTTTTGCTCACAGGATGAAGGAAGCAGGCAGGTCGCATAGTCCCATCCTGCTTCCTAACCCTGTGCCACAGTCATCCCACCCTTGTGGGTCTGGGCCAGGGTGAGGTCATGGTGACTAGTCCTTGGGAGCTTGGAAGGGTTTTCAATGGGAGGTCAAATTATTTTCTTGTGGCACTGAACCTGTTCAGCCAAAGTAGGCCCATTTCTTCATGGGATGGGAGGCAAGTATGGCCAGAGTGGAAAGAGGGATGTCAGGTCACGGGGACCAGCAGACTAGGCATGACTGTATGTCACAGGTGAGACAGTTGTGGCTTGAATCACCTCCTTGGGAACATGGCAGTGTCTGAGCCACTGCATGTTGGGGCCACTGAGACCTGCTCCCAGGGAAGCTGCCACCTGACGTGAATGGCCCTGTGCCCTGCGAGTGGGGAGGGGCAGGCGTGGTGCGGTGCCGGTATGGAGACAACTGACGAGCAAGCCCTGGGCACTCACTGTCCTGGTACATACCACCCGCTTCCGGAATGGGGTCTCCGTGGGTACGGAGCACACCCGCAGACCGAGGCCGCCTGTTTCTTCCAGCTCTTTCAACACTTTCCGAGCATTTTGGTGCCTTTGTAGCCCCTCTGCTGCCAGGTGCCTGACGGTTTGCTGGGATCTTAGCTCCTGACCAACAACAGCTGCTGTTGCTGGGGGGTCCCTGAGGTCTGCTCCTTGTATTTCCCCCACGCCCTCTGTCTCAGCGCCCCTGGGATTCCGGTGGTCCTGCTGTGTGCGAGGCACTTGGCTGTGTTCTGTTGGTTTGAGATCATTTCAGCCAGAATGGTATGCTTTTTTTTTTTCTTTTTTAAGGTTTGAATTTAGAATGGAATTATCAAAGCTTCAATTGGTTATGCCCATTCTCACGTAAAGGTGCATTAGCAGCAGTTTAGATGCTAACCTCTTCTATTTCAGCCCTTCAATTACTTAAAGGAAGGTGGTTGGTTACCTCACCTGACATCTGCACAGGCAGGTAGTCCCACTTCCTTTTTCAACTACGAAGCCCTAAACTGTTGACTACTCACAAGAGCCGTGTATGGCATTTATCCATTCGGAAAACGCCAGGCACCGTACCCAGCTCTGGGAATACCAAGTATGGCACAATTCCTGCTTTTATGGGCATATGGTCACTTTCTGAGGTGAAGAAATGTGCCCTTTCAGTGCGGCCCCTGCTCTCCCCTCGTTAGCATGGGCTTCATCTTAGCTGCACTGAACCCCGCCCCCCCCTCCCCGCCCCGCACTGCACGGGGCCCCAAGGTCAACTGCCTCAGGGCTGCCCTCACCTTCACCCTTTCTCTGCTGCTGCACCACCCTTGCAGCCCCAACATGACCTGTGTCTCAGTGTCTCCTGCGATCCCAGCGTCCTCCCTGTGGTCCTGTCGTGGGTGAGGCACTTGTTCTTTTGACTTAAGAGCTTTTTGTTTCAACTAAAATATGCTTTTAAAAAAAATTTGCAGTTAGCACAGGATTATCAAAGCTCCTGTCTGCACCCTTGGTCACTGGACAGCGAAACACAGCTACAGTGATAGGGAAAGCCACCTTGAGTGACATCCCTTGATGGCAAGCAGGGCACTCCAGGTAGGACATTCAGCACAACCCTAATCTTCACATTCACGTTTGGGGAAGCCCAGCAATGCCTCCTTCACCCGCAGGGGAAGTGGCTGCTGGACGTCTGTGTAAGCACCATGCTCAGGGAGATGACCCACTCCCCTTCCTGTCTGCAGTCATGTGGCCCTGAACACCACAGTCTTGGGGAATGACTGCTTGTCTAGAACAGCTTTACTCTGGCTTTGACCTGGTCCGTGCAAGCACGTGCACTTTGGCTCTAAGGCCTCTGCCCCCTGACAGGCCCTGTACCTCCTCTACCTTACCGTTTACACCTGGCAGCCAGGAAAGTTAGGCTCAGTGGGCAGGGACACCTATTTCCTGTCCCTCCTAATCAGAGGTGGCTTCCTTGAGGTGGCAGATTGGAGGGTGTTCCAGAAACTTTAGTACCTTTAAAGGGGAAAGATAATTAGTGAAGTTGAACTTGAGGAAGAATAAGACCTGGTGAACTTGGCTTTCCCTATAGCCCCAGGATTCCCAGCATTCTCAGACCAGGGCAATTCTGGGCCTAATCTTGGCCTTTGTGTCCTCATTGGATTGGTCCTACCACTCTCCTGGCCTTCAGGGCATTTTTTAGTCTGGAGGTGACTGAGACCTGAAGGGCCATCTCAGGGAGGTTCTCTGATTGGTGTGGGGTGACACTGGAGGGGTACGAGGCAGCTGAGTGTCATCTGAAAGGTGATTATGGTTCACCTTGAATTCTTGCCTTTAAATGCTTTCTAGAAATCACCGGAAGGGAGATCCAGCCCCTGTACCCACCCTTCCTAACCCTCAGCCATGGCGAGTGGAAAGCAGGGGTGACAGGAGGTATCACACAGCCCTGAGTCTCAGTTCTGCCTGGAGTTTCCATCAGCCTTTAGGCAGAATGGAGATTATGGAAGTGAGTGTGGATTTAATCTTATTAGTGCGTCCTGCCTTTTCCCCCCTTCTGAACTGGTGGAAAGCCCAGGTGAACAGGAGGGAGAAACAAAGGGCTTTGGATGGTGAACACACCACCGAGACATGAGAGGAGGGTCTTCGTGGAGAATGCACTTGAAGAAATCTGTTTTTCCACACCACGCCCCGCCCTCCCCACCCATATATGACTGCACCACTTAGAAACATTAGACAAGAGCCTTTGTGTTGAGAATTAGGACAGTTTATTGTTTGATCAACATGCTGAGTCTTCCACATTTTACACAGTTTTATGTAAAGTCAATGTGGCCATTTAAATCTGCTGAGCCAGTGAGAGATGGAAATGCCACCCTCTGTGCTCCTCACGGCCAATCACTTTTATGGGGACGGGTGAGGGGGAAGGTGACACACACGTGATACAGGCTGGCCGTCGATGTATGGAGGCTTCGCGCTGGAAGGAAGGTCTGAACCCCACTGCAAGGATAAACCACGCCCTGCCCGGAGCGTCAGCCACACAGGGAGGCGGAGGGTCTGGTGTCCAGGGAGTTTACACACTGAGAGCTCAAGGTTTTGGAACACTGAAACAGTCCATTTCAAACAAAAAGTCCAAAGGGTGCCCTGGTCTGACAATCGAGTGGACTTGGGGACTGGCCCTTCTTTGCAATGGAGGAGCCTGAAATGTACGTGGGTTCTTTCCTGCCTCACTCAGCTATGCTGGACAGACTTACATCTGAACCAGAGTAGAGATGGCCTGAGGAGTACGCATGCCCAGCCGCCCTGTGTGCCAGTGCACCGTCACATTTGTTACACACAGGTCAGCAATGGATGAAGAGTGGAAACACCTTGGTTCTGACTGCTTCTGGCTTACTGGGTGACCGTAAGCAAGTCACCCTTCTCGGTCTTGATTTTCCTGCCTTGGCATAGGAAGGGTTCTGAGCTCTCCGCCTAGATCAGCTGTAGCCAGGGGACAATGCCTCACATTCTTGGGGGAGAGGTAGTTAGGAAACTAGTGCGCACGGGTTAATGCACAGACACTTCAGCTCAGCTGCCCTTTGTGTGGCTCAGACATACCTCACAGCCCTCGGCTACCTGTTCTCACATCCTGACATCCTCACCAGCCTTCCGCCATGTGAAGGAATGAGGCTGCTCTGCCTGCAGGACACCGAAGCCAGCGGTGCCATTACTGTCACACCTGGTACTTGAGGGCAGGGGCTCCCAGCACTGACTGGCCACCAGGAAGACAGACACATTGCACTCAAAATGTGTTCTGCACCCTTAGCTACCACCATACAACCCTTGTTTCTGTTGCCTGAGACACTTGAACTGATCTGGCCATTGCTCCTCGAACCTGGGACATTCCAGACCGATTGAGCATGCTGACAGGAAGAGAGTGGTGACAATGACGGCAGGGAGGCCTCTGACTGAGTCAGCACTTGCTCACCTCAGACCACACAGCTGCAGTTCTAGCACTCAAGATGCTGGTGCCACACTTTCACTCTGGCACCTGTGTGCATTCATAAATACGCTTCCTGCTTTTCCCACCGTATGCTCAATTTTTCAGATGCCCACAAAACAGGAGCTTTACTGACAGCTTTTCTCTGAGATTCCTCGAAGTAAAAGAGAGGGCTACAGAAGATGACCCTGCTCTACTCCCAGGTCAGGGCTGCTCTGTGGGGAGAGAGACTGAACCACTGGCTAAACTGAGATCATTTCCTAAAAGGATTCCTACCCTTTGCCTGGATTCGGCAACGATGGGATACTCTCACTGCGTATGCTGAGGAATTTCATGATATTTTCTTCAAGGGAATCTGATCATTTCATTATTGAACCTTAACTCTGAGACAAGATGCTAGCTACAAGCAAGAGGACAGTGATGGCACCTGCCCAAAACGGGAGCCAAGGAGCCAACACCCTTCTGTGCTGGAGGTCTGGCTGCCCCGACAGACCCAGGAGTGAGGGGTGGAGATGAGGCCCGAGGAGGGTGCCCATGGAATGGTGTGGCACCACCAAGATGGGAGGATGAGGGGAGGCAACCGCCCTCACCTGCAGAGGCCCACGGGGCTGGGAGAGCCCGGGCTCAGGAGAGAGGATGTTGTGTACGCACTGGAAAAGGATGGCTCACCGACGCCACATCAAGCCACATTGTATCTACTGCGTCTCTTACTATTCTTCTAGGCTGTGACGGAAAAAAAAAGTGGTGCCTTGGATATGTGTGCACATGAGAAGGGGACTGAGTTTCTACCTTTTTTTACAAGAATGTTTTAAGAAAAAGTACTCTTAGTACCAAGAAAATAAAAATCCACCATCCATTCATTCACTGAGACCCAAAGAGATCCCTGCAAATGGGGCTGTCCCAGGGGCCACAAGCAATGGCCCTCACTGCCAGCCAAGCCGGGTGCTGTCACCTGGACTCCTATGAATTCTCACGAGGTAAGTAAGCACTCTTCCAACAAGCACCACTTGGGGGTGTGCCATGGTGGGGCTACGGGCCCACGTGGGCATGCACACCTGTGCATACAAGTACAGACAGAAACAGTGCACATATTCCCAGGGGCTAGTTTTGCCTGTAGTTAACACATCTATGCAGTATTTTATTGATGGCAAGACAATCACAAGTTTTGGGACAATATATAGTATTTCTTATTTCAACACGTTGCAGTACTTTTGAATTTCCAAAACTGTTATCACAATGCAAGTTCCAACTTGAGAGGAGGAAGAACAAGAATATACATTGAGCACATGGATCTCTGTGAGAATGTGTGTGTGGAAGGTGTATACACAAGTCTATCTCTCTATATAATTATGTACACACATATAAAAACTCAACACGTGACACTGGAATTACGTTCGTACTTTAGTCTATGCCTTCTGGAAGAGGAGCTCAGTGGGAATCCTGCTTCCTCTTTTCTTCACTCGAAGATACACTCCTCTCTAAAGATCAGCTCTGACACGCAGTCTCCTTAGCTGAGTGTGTGACAGACCCACTGGACAACTTATCAATGAGTCCTGCCAGTTCCTGCTGCACTTACAGGCTGCCAGTTTGGATTAGTTTCTGAGAAGTTCCAAATTCACTGCAATAACTTGTCAGAGCCCCGCTTTATGGAGGAATTTACCCCCTACCACACCCCAGACGGTCATTTAGCTCATCTATGACAAGCCCAATAGCGGCCTGGAGGAAGAGTCAGTGCCGGCTTGGAGGGCAGGGCTTACCGATTTTGGCCAGAGTGGCTGCCCACTGCCTGGCTTTGTGCCAGCTCAGGGGTGGTGAGTCTGGGTCTATTTGGAACGCTGGCCAAGCAGGCTACATCACTTAGTGAAAGAGAGAGTTCTCTTCAGAGATTTTACAGATAGGTCCTCAGGTCTAAGTCCTCTCAGAAATGAGTCAAACATGGCAAGGACGTCTCTCTCTGGGAAGCCTCCTGGGGACCCCACTTCAGCCCTACCCTCAGGCAAGCAGAGTGCTGCTACAATATCTGCAAAGGTCTGTGCACAAAGATTTCAACTGCACTGTGCCAGAGTGGCAGAAACACGTCAAGAAGTCAGCTTTTGCAGAACAGCATCAACAGTATTAGCAACCAAGGACTGGCAAACATGCATCTTCCAGGTGGCAGTTCTGCAGACCCTCCCTTCCCCAATCCCAGACGGGCCAATACTGTGTGATACAGGCTCCAGCTTTCCTGGCATCCAAGGAGGAGGGCCTCAGGGGGCACACACTGAGATTCCGTTTGCCCTTCCCTTCCCTGCAACCCAGATGCGTGTGCTGATTGCCGGACAGGTTGGCTAAAACATTTTCAGAACTACACATGGTGCCCCCAGTCTATAACCCAGCCCACAGGTGCCAACAGCACCCCGTCCTTCCTTCCCATGACCTCTTGTTCTGCCAATCACTAGGCGGACCACAGAGAACGGAAGGTTGCCTGTGGCGAGTGCCCTCTCAAGGCTTTTCAGGGAGGGGAAAGAGGCAGAAATAATTCCAGTGGGCCTGTGGCTGGGCCCCCTGCAGTTCACAAGGTCTTAATTTCAGCTCGGGGCCATGGCTGATGCCCCACTCTGGCCATGGAAGAAGGACAGAGTCAGAGCTGCCTCTTCAGAGGCTGTTTCGTTCAATCAGTGTTTGATTTAACCAGGCAGGGCCTGTTTGGTGGACGCTGGTTGGTCTGGGCCAGACAGCCTGGGGATTGGAACCTAATTAAATCGCCCAGTTAATTGTTTATTGTATTGGTCTGGGGGTGGGAGGAGAGCAGAGGTGATGAACCGTTCAAAGAGGACAGGAAGGAGGAGGCGTGTGGAAAAGGTTCTCTGTAAGTTTACAAATATACAAAAACAAAAAAAGCACATCTTTCAAATAAAAATGACTACATTTTTATCTGGCAAAAAGTTGTATACACATGGTTTAAATTTTTTTTTTAATTTTAACAGTTTTTGGCAATCTTAATAAAGTACAATATATTACAACCAAACCAAAAAATAGTTGTTTAAGTAACAGCTGTTAAGAGTGACGTGATCCCTGATGCCCAACCTCCCTCCCCACCCCACCCGACTCCTAGAGACAGAGAGAAAAGAAAAATCCTCCCATCTGGATAAGCTCATCTCCCACCCCCCTTAGGAAGCTAACCAATAGGAAGCAACACAACAAGCGAGTAGTGTCAAAGGAAGCCTGCGGTCAGGCTGCATTAGCAGGAGCAGCCACCCTCGCTGGCCGGAGGCTCCTGGGGTTTGTCCAGCTTGATGTCGATCACTGCAGGGGGCGGGGCTAAGGAAGATGACTCTCTCGGAGGAGCTCCCACCCCCGCTCCGGCCCCGGTGCCCCCTAAGTTGCCCTGCGCAGCCCCTCTGTCCTTCAGCAAACACCCAGGAACTTGCTCTTTTCTTTGCCTGGGTGGGAAGGATGCAGGGTCACCAGCTCCCACCCTTCCACCTCTTCCCCGACCCTTCCTGTACATGCATGCCCTCAGCAGTATCCACCAGAAGTAAAACTTGTCCTGGGCTGTGGGACCATCATCTAAACACAGGCCTGACAGACCCTTTCTTAGAAGGCTTCCCGGTGACCAGCCTCGGCCTCGGCCTTGTTACCTATCAGCCCCACCCCAAAGTGCCCAGGAGGTGGAGCCTGCCGGCCGGGCACGGAGCCCACCTTGCAAATTACAGGGCTACGTGGGCCTTGCCCAGGTGGGCACAGCAACCTCGACCCCTCAAGCTCCCGTCAGAACGGGTCGCTTAGACCCTGAGGCTGCTGCTGTGAGAACCCACATCGCTGGGGGAGGGTGTCGGCATAGCCCCGCTCCAGCCCCTTCCAGGGGCGCTGTGGGGACTGGGGGCTGGAGGAGCACGGATCGGATCCGCCAGAGGAGCGGGTGCAGAGCGCACAGCCAGCCTGCTCCCTCTGCCCTCACCGGGCTGAAATCCCAGCCAGGCCAGGCCTGGTCACAGCCCTGCACAGAATCGCCCTTCCTGTGGGGCTGGGAGAAGCAGCCCTGCGATGGGACCCGCTGCCCGTGTCCTAGGGAGGTTTTGTGGTCCCTAGGTAAGGACGAGGAGAGGTTCTTCAGAAGTTAAGTGCTATAAAAAGCCATGCTTCCCTTAAAGACTACTTACCACTTTCCCTCCTTACCACTTTTTGGCCACCTGGCCATGGCATATTCTGAGTATGGCTTTGTCCATGACTTTTCCTGAACCCCAATTCCCTAAACCCCAATTTTCTTATGTACATTTTTATCTTGTTTTGTGTGTATGTAGCGTATATATACATAAACACACATTTTTTATAACATGGCAGACTATAAATAAACTAGTAAATAGACAATGAACAACTGCCTTCCTTCCCACTGGGCAAATCAGACCACCTCTCTGAGCCTCAGTTTCAGCTTTTGGGTGTGGCCTGAGTTCTGGGGTGGACGGTGTGAGTGGTGTGCAAACCCTGCCCGCAGAGCAGTGGGGAGGCCCGGGCTGTGCAGGACAGGCAGGGGAGGAGACACCTGGTGGGGGAGTCGTCTCGCGTAGAGGAGGTTGGGCCATGCTGAGATCATGTCTGACCGCACAGAAATGGAGATTCTACTTGTCCCCATGAAATACAAATCTGTGTTCACTGGAAGGAAGGGCACTTACTAGTTCTCACTCCCCACACTGTCACTCCACACACATCCCTCTGGCATTCCCACACTGTTTTGGAAGCTTAGGTGGTTCGAGCTGGATGTGGTCTTAAGGACCTTGGAGTTCAGCCTCATCCCTGTACAGAGGAGGCCCCACAGAACAGCTATCTGCCAGGAAGGCTGGCCTGGAGACCTGGCAAGGGTCTGTCCACTGTTCTAACATGCCACGTGGATAAATCAATGAATAAATGGCTTCTGCAGCACATCTTTCACTCACTTGTCAAAGGAAAAGGATACTGCCTTCTTTGCTTTTCTCCTGGACATTCTCCATTCCAGGCAGAGCCGAGGCCACACGTCGGAAGAGCTGGGGAGAGGGGGAGATGCAGCATGAGCCCCCATCCTTCCCCTCCTGCTCCCGGTGTCTCCACCCTCTGCCTCTTCTCACCCTGACCTCGGGCTCTACTCTCTTTCTGTCCCACTGACTGCACCCTGGACAGCAGGGGCTGCACCTTACTTCTCCCACCTGTGCCCCCAGCACCTCTCATGGCGTTGGGCCCCGGCAGGCCTCTCCCCCAGGCAGGCTGGCCACAGGGTCATGAGGGGCTGAGTGTGGGTCATGGGGATGGCAGGGACCTACCCCGGTGCAGAAAACGATCTAGGTCCTGGGAGACAAGCTTCTGGCCCGCTGCCCATGCAGGGACCTGGTGTGGGGAAGGGACTTTCGATCTGCCCTTGAGACAACGACCCTCTCCTCAGGGAGTCCTGCGAGTCCACGGGCATCGGGGCAGCTGGGAGTCAGGGCCACACAGTCACAGCGGAGAGAGATTTTTTCAGAGGGAATAAGGACACAGGAGTGTGAATGTGACATTGTGGGTTTGCTTGGGTGTGGGTGAGTGCGATGTGCATATTGTGTGTAGAGGAGTATAGGTGGTGTGGTGTGGATGTGTGGCATCTGTGGGGGGGGAATGAGTGTGTATGGTGTGTACATGTACACATGTGGGGTTTCTGTGCGTGTAAGTCTGTAAAGTGTGCATGAGAACTGTGTGCGTGTGGTTGTGTGTGTGTGTGTGTGTGTGTGTGTGTGTGTGTGCGTGCGTGGAACCTAGCAGGTGACAGCAAGTACAAGGCAGAAATACAAGGCACCAGAAGATCCTGAATGCTCTCCCATCTCTCTACAAACACCAACTGCAGGAACTAGGTGAGCTCTGGGCTTAAAACTTCTCCACTGCCTGAGCTCTCTGAAGACAGGGTGAGTCTTATTCAAGGTCTCACCCCAGAGCCCAGCCCCATGGGAGCACCCAGGCTGGGTGACAGGACAAAAGGCGGTAGGAGTCCGAGCGGGGAAGCCGCTGGTGGGCTCTGCATGGTATGGACCCTGTGGGCGGGCTGCAGAGGGGGCTCGGAGCGTGGCTGGCAGAAGTGGGAGAGCATGCAGAGGGCCCAGTCACTCCCCAAGCCTCCCCTCGAGGCCTTGCCCCGGGCAGCCCTGCTCTGCCTGGCTGGCTGTCAAAACGGTCACAGCCCCTGCCAGTGGCCAAGCTGCCGGTTAGATGGAAGCTCTCGGGGTCACACGGGGGCTTCTGGGAGCAGATACGCTCACGTTCAGAGTCCAGGAGGCTGCATTGCGTGGAGATGCCTCTCCACCACACAGGGTTAGAACTGACCATATACAACTCTGGCTCAGACCATCGCCTGGCTTCCAGAGCAATCTGGAAAGGGGGGCATCGGCATCTCCCTGACCACGGGGGCAGGGGCTACCCGCCCTCGGGGCTGCTGCCCTCTGCTTCCCCGCCCCCCAAGCCTTTCCATCAGGGCCGCGCAGAGCAGCAGCCAGTGTCTCCTGCAGGCCTCCAGGGACAGGTAGCTCTCTCCTCCAGGTGACACCACGGCCACCCTGGCCTTACTCCGAAGGAGGCTGGGAAGGGGATGGGAGGGAAGAGAGCCATGTTGATGAGCCTCCAACTGGGGTGGGGGCACTGAGTCCTGGGAGCTCGGGGCCTCCCATTCCGTCCCTTCCTGCTCCTCTGCCACCTCCCACTGGCAAGGCACTGCCCAGGCGGGGTAAACCCTCACTGCGTGAGGCCGGCTGCTGCAGTGGCAGCTTGTCTAGTGCCCCTGGACACTGCTGGGGGTGGCAGGGCAGAAGTGACCCCCAGCCAGGCCCCGACACCCCTCCAGTGGCACCTGTGCCCATGCCGGTCCCCTGGCCCAGGCCGCCCCAGCTCCTCATCACCTCTCTGAGTCCTCTTTTCCTTGCACACAGGGGTTCCTCACCTTTTTTGAACCAAAGATTCCTTTGGCAGGCTGGCAAAGCCTATGGGCTCCTTTTAAGTGTGTGAAATGAATTACATATAAGCTTTATGTAAAGGAAACCATTTAGTATTGAAACAAACTTCTAAAACCTTTAAAGATACAGACTTGTGACTAGCAGCACCTGTGCTTCCTCGGGAACCTGTTAAAGAGCAGAAGCCGGCAGGGGGTCTGACAGCCCCTGAGACACTGAGGTGGGAAAAAGTTCAAGAGACCTGCGACCCCGCCATAAGGGGATAAGAAAGCGGCTGTGACCTCTATCGTGATAAAGCCACAGGTGCTACTAACATACGGAGTCGTGTTGCCTACGCTCACAGCTGCAGGAAATACTGGAGGCCTGTCAGAGGTCAGTGCAGAGACACTTGTAGTTGTTTCCCACCTAAGTCCACTGGCCTGCTGAATTCCATCCGTGGACTCCTTGGGGGTCTGTGGACCCAGGAGAAGCCCCTGCTCCCAGGCTCAGCCCTAACCCCACCCCCTCTACGGCTCCTCTGAGGCCTCTGACTCCCAGGCCTCCCCCTACCGCGAGCTCGGACCGCACCGTGGGTGGACTCTTTTCTCCAAGCCTGCCTGGACCGCCACAGCCCTGAGCACTTGCCAAGCACAAGGCAGCAGCCCCAAAATGCTGATTGGAGAGACTCTCCTGCACGTCCACCCCACGTGAGGTAAGAAGCAGGGGAATGCTACCCCTCTCGGCCTCCTGGAAGTTGGTGGCTGATCCCATAGCCCCGATACCCTGAGGGCCACCAGTAGAGCTCTGGAGGCTACTCGCTCCCCATCTGGTGGGTCGACGGCCCCACCTAGTCTCTAGCCCCTTGGCCAAAGGCGGCGGACCCCACCTGCTTCACGTTGTAGCCGGTCTTCGCGCTGGTCTCGATGAACATAACGCTCAGTTCTTTGGCGCGCTGCTCCCCCTCCTCGATGGTTATCTGCCTGGAGGGGAGGCGAGAGGGGACCAGTTCAGTAGGGAAGCAGCCCCTGGTGGGGGCGGAGGGAGCAGCCTCAGATGATGGGGGCCCCTCAGTCAGCCCTGAGGTCAGGGCTGGACCCCAGAGCTCCCTCAGGGCGCAGGGGGCACAGGGCACAGCGGGACACCAGCCCCTCCCTACTCCTTGGCAGCTCCGTCCAGGTTGGGAGCAGGCCCTGAGGCAGGTGGCCGCTGTCCCTTTCCCAGTGTCACCACGGCCAGAGCCAACATTCGTAAAGCGCTGCCAGCCACAGACCGTCTCTCTGGGTGGTACCATCAGCCCCATTTTCCAAATGAGAACACTGAGGTTAAAAGTAATGGCCCCAAGGTCACCTACTGCAAGGGAGCTGGGCTTTGAACTCCGTTTCTTCACTTCAAGGACAAGATTCAAATAAAGCAGCCTCTAATCCAGATTATTCCCTAAACGGTCAGAGTACATCTCAGGAAGCCCTCAGTCCATGACTCATTGCTCTATCTGCCCCATGAGATGAGTGGACCAGTGCAGGGAAGGGCGCTGGGGTCAGCCCTGCGCCTGGACGATGGTGTGGAGCAGCCTCTTCAGGGAGAGCGTCACACCCAGACACAGCGAAGGACCAGGCCCTTCACACCCACACCCACGTCAGCACAGGCATTTCACAGGGGCAGGGCCGGTGGGAGCCCGAGGGCTGCTGTGTCTGTGTCTGCACTGAGGCTGGGCCCAGACCACGCACTGCTGGGCCAGCCGGGCGCATACGGCTCCACTCAGGCCACGCGTGGAGGCCTGCCCTGCCCCTGCCAGCCTGGAAGCTGGGGCTTCAGACATGACACAGCTGTGGAGAGGCGTCTACCAGGTGCTTTCAAAGCCTCCGGTGCCCCAAGGGGGTCCTTCCCAGATGCAGGGGGACAGGTCAGACAGGGTGCTGGGCAGGGGGTAGCTCACAGGGGCTGCTCACCCACAAATCCCAGCACTCCCTGTACAGGAGGAGCTGCAGAGGCATGGAGCGGGCCCGGCCTGCAGCCCCCTGCACCTACCTCTTGTCGGCCAGGTCCGTCTTGTTGCCCACCAGCATGATGATGACGTCGCTGCCCCTCTCTGTTCTGACATCATCGATCCACTTAGAGGTCTGTTGGAAGGAGTTGAGATCTGGAGGTGGAAAGTGCAGATAAAACAGGGCGTGAGCGGCAGCCCTGGCAGGAGAGGGGGAGGGTGGGAAGGGAGTAAGACCAGGAGCAGGAGGGAGGGGACTGTGCACCCTCAGACACCTGGGCGGGGCGGGAGCACGGTCCAGTGGGCCTGGGTCCTCCCGAGGACGCCCGCACGTGTGTGTGGAGCTGTGCCCGGGGTCCCCGAAGGCCCCTCATGTGCTGAGCCACCCTCTGGGGAGAGAAGTCACAGCATCTGGAAGGCCGCTGGGTCATGACTTCCTACTAGTGGTCCTAGGGCCCACCTGAGAGTCGGACCTGACTTTGGAGGCTCACAGCAGAGTGAGAAATGGGTGCAGTAGACTTGGCTGAGCTTGGAAACAGTGTGACAGTGTGTGGGGGGGGGACCGCAGCAGCTCCCAGGGCAGGAGGGCCCTGCAGAGCAGCCCCCCACTGACAGGAGCTCAGAGGGGTTTCTGAAGAGCACCCTCAGGCCCTGAAAGTCAGGGGAGGGGGAAGGCGGCCCCAGGAGCAGATAAAAGCCAGGAGAGGCCAGGCGTTTCAGGGCAGCTCTCGCCTCTGTCAGAAGCTGTGGCAGGCCTCACAGAAGAGCAGTCACAGGGCGACGCCCACCACTGAGCGGCCCGCAGGCCCAAGGGGAGCGGAGGCGCCCTTTCCTGGAAACCTGGGCTTCTCGCAGCCTGATTTCCCTTCTGCGCAGCGTCAGGCTGCAGGAGCCCAGGCCTCCTCGGGGCCCAGCTCCCACCTGCTCTCAGGTGCGCAGGGAGCCTGCGGTCAGAGCCAGAGGCAGCCGGCTGGGGCAGCCTCCCACCACGCCCATGACTGCAGCCCAGGGGCTTGCCAGGTGTGTGCCCTGACACCTGCCTGGGCAGTGGGGCTCTGCACCAGGCCCTACCCCTCACCCCAGCCCCACGAGCCTCCCTCAGGGCTGTGCGTCGCTCTTGAGAACAGCCGATTTGGCCAGAAGAGCCACAGTGTGTGAGAAGTGCAGGCCACCCAAGGCCCTCCTGGACCCGCTGGGCCTCCCCTCCCAGGGAACCCGGTAAGGAACTGGGATGCTGCTGACAAAACCACGGCTGCCAGGTCAAGGTTGGCCTGGGGACCAGCGTCTTCTCCCATCTTCACACATACACACACACACACACACACACTCTGCAGCCTGGCTGGGGCCGCACCTGGGCCCCGGAGCCCCTGCGAGCTGCCCCCCGCCCAGCACCCAGGCCCCACACTCACTTGTGATGTCGTACACCACCACGGCCACCGTGGAGTCCCGGATGTAGCTGGGGATCAGACTGCGGAACCTCTCCTGGCCGGCTGTGTCCCAGAGCTGCAGTCGCACCTGTCACAGGGAGGGAGGAGGCTCAGGGGGCAGTGAGGTCCTCGTGATGGGAGTGGGGGCTGAGGGAGGGCCCGGCTCTGGGACGCTGGCCACGCACAGGCTCTCAGCGGTGCCCAGCACGGGCCCCAGGTGATAGGTCCCAAGGAGCCCTCCCCGTCCTCCCAGGTCTCAAGTCAGGCACTCACCGTACGGTCCTCCAAGTACATGGTTTTTGACAAGAAGTCAATCCCAATGGTTGCCTGTTAGAGAAAAGCACAGAACGGTCAAACCCAAAAGGTCTCAGGCCAAGGGGCAAAAGCTGAGTCACCCAGGTGGGGACACAGCCAGCAAAAGGGGTCACCCACGCCGAGCCTTAGGTGGGTTCTGTTCTGCTGCCCCACCCCCAGCTCAACAGTGAACCCTCTTGCCCCTCTCAGAGGGACTGAGTTTGAGCTAAATAAGGATGAGGATAGGTTTTTTAGGGAGTGATACTTTTTGGAGAGGAAGAGAAAAGTGCTTTGGAAAGGAGAGGAGAGAGCGGGTGAGGAGGCTTCCCCAGTGGCAGGGCCACTGGAACGTGTATCTCCTGCCCCGCTCAGGTGGGGGCCTGGAGGAGCAGGAGCGAGGTGGTCTCCCTGCCCCAGCCTGCCGGGCCCCGCCTGCCTCCTTCCCTCCCTGCCTCCACTCGAGGCTCCCAAAGCTTTTCTCCTCAGCCCTGGAACTCAAGCGCCTGGCGGGGGATCACCACTGCCCAGGAGGTGGAGCGGGGGCAGGGCGGCTTGCCAGGGGGAGGGCAGAGAGCAGCCGGCTTTCCCCAGGGACATCACAGCCACCCACAGCAGCATCTCGTTGTGAAACCCACCGGCTCTTTTCTACCCAGACCGACACACTGGAAGCCAACTGTCTAGGTCACACCCGTGCCTCCTCTGTCCTGGCACTAGGAGGCGCAGTTGGGCCAGATGGCTGGGACCCACCACTCACTTGCTGTGTGGCTTGGGGCAGGCCTCCAACCTCTCTGGGCCGAACCCGCACCCAGTGTTTGTGACGGGAGCAAGATGCTGTCAGCGTGAAACAGTCACTGCTATGTAATTAATAATAATGGAGACTCCGACACAGCCTGAATGTCAGGGCACTGGTTAAGGACACTGTGGTTCATCCAAATGATTAGAAACCTTGGCAGCCATTAAAAATCACGTGCTTGAAAAATATTTAAGGATTTCGGGAAATGGTCATCAGGTGAAAGAAAACAGGTTACAAAACATCATGTATAGTGTGATCCCAACTTGATTAACTGAAGTAGAGATACAAGTATTTTTCATATTTTCTTAGACGTTGACGTGAAGGGACTACACTAAGGCCTTAATAGTGCTGGTGTCTGAGAGTACTGACACTGTGGGTGCTTTTTTTTTTTTTTTTTTTTAGATCACGTGAGACTTTAATCGTTGAACAAACAGACAATTAATAGCAGTTATACCATTGAAATGTCGTGATCCAGCATCAAGGTCATAAACCATATTGCCCATATGAACTCCAGAATACAATTACACTGTTATCCCTAGTAAAACTTGTTCCATTGATCAGTGTTTTAGAAGAACAGGTGATAAAGCATTTTGACTAGCTGGCCTAAATTTTAATCACTCAGAAGTGGTTTATTCTCCAAAAAATAAATGGCGCACGGGCTCAAGACACACCGGCTTCAGTAGTTGTGGCGTGCAGACTCAGTAGTTGTGGCCCACTGGCTTAGTTGTTCCGTGGCACGTGAGATCTTCCCGGGCCGGGGATCGAACCGGGTCCCCTGCATTGGCAGGCGAACTCTTAATCACTGCATCACCAGGGAAGTCCCCTTTTAATAAGTCCCCTTTTTTTTTTTTTTTTTAATGAAGAAAAAAATCTTTTATTTGAAAAGATTTATAAGGCAGACAAACTTCTGGCAAGAGTGACGAGAAAAAAAAGTGAGATGATAAAATAAATAAAACAGAATAATGAGGAAAAAATACCTAAAGACACATCAAGGATCTTAAACATAATCAGAGCGTCATGAAGATCTATATGCTAATAAATTTGACAACATAGATGAAATGGCAGTTGGGGGACCCCTCAGGCAAAATTATTGAGGCAAGAAGAAATAGAAAATTGGGGGCAGCAGCGGAATAGGCCGGGGCAGGTCGCACTCGCTGCCTTCTCCCCTGAAGAGAGGCGCCGGGGGAGGCGGGTGTGGAAAGTGGCTCTGCGCTCTCCCCATTGCTCCGCTCGCGCCCCAGCATAATGGGGGCCACACCCTCCCCCCAGCCGGCCCGGGATGGGGCGCAGGGCACGGTTGATGCTGGCTCAGGATGGATCGGACCTGTGAATTACCTAGGAGAAATTGTCTGCTGCCCTTTTCCAATCCAGTGAATTTAGATGCCCCTGAAGACAAGGACAGCCCCTTCGGTAATGGTGAATCCAATTTTTCTGAGCCACTTAATGGGTGTACTATGCAGTTACGGACTGCCAGTGAAAAAATCCCAAAATGCTTATGGACAAGATTCTCCATCTTGTTACATTCCACTGCGGAGACTACAGGATTTGGCCTCCATGATCAATGCAGAGTATTTAAATGGTTCTGCTGATGGATCAGAATCCTTTCAGACCCTGAAAAAAGTGATTCAAGAGCTCAGTCGCCAATTGTTTGCACTTCCCTGAGTCCTGGTGGTCCAACAGCACTTGCTATGAAACAGGAACCCTCTTGTAATAAATCCCCTGAACTCCAGGTAAAAGTAACAAAGACTACCAAGAATGGCTTTCTGCACTTGGAGAATTTTACTTGTCTGGATGATGCAGATGTAGGTTCTGAAATGGACCCAGAAGAGCCAGGCACAGAGGATGAGAGTATAGAGGAGATCTTTGGGGAAACTCAGACCAATGCCACCTGCAATTATGAGCCTAAATCAGAGAATGGTGTAGACGTGGCCAGGGGAAATGAACAAGACAGCACACCAGACAGTAGACATGGAGCAGTCAAATCGCCATTCTTGCCATTAGCCCCTCAAACTGAAACACGGAAAAGTAAGCAAAGAAATGAAGTGGATGGCAGCAATGAAAAAGCAGCCCTTCTCCCAGCCCCCCTTTCACTAGGAGATACAACCATTACCATAGAAGAGCAATTAAACTCAATAAATTTATCTTTTCAGGATGATCCAGACTCCAGTACCAGTACATTAGGAAACATGCTAGAATTACCTGGAACTTCATCATCATCTACTTCACAGGAATTGCCATTTGTAAGCAGTTTTTGGTACAACTTAAATATATACATAAATGTATATATACAGGCAACTTAAAGGGAAACTATAAAAACCAATTATAACTAATTGGTTTTTGGTTGTTTATCAGTTCACAGATGAAAGCCTATTGCTAATGATAAGCTCTTTGGGGAAATTTTACTTTGATTTAAAAAATTTTCCTCTATTGTATGAGTTTGGTTCTTTTTTGATTTTTCCCAGTTAACTCTCCATTGAGGACTGGCTAAGAGTTAACCTTTTTTTTTTTTTTTTTTTTTTTTCACACACACACACTGTATTTTATTTTTACAAGAGATAAATAGACTGACACCAAACATTGTACATGGATGACCACAACAAAAGCAACAATGATTGCAATTACCAAACATGAAACACACACATACTATGTCATAATATTGACATTCAGTCCAGTAATCCTCCACTGTAACAGCTCCTTTACTTTGCAGTGAAAATTGATTTGTATATTCTTTGCCTCTGAGTCCTTGTGGGATTTTTTTTTTTTTTTTAAATTCAGACAGAAAGTCACAAAAATTATACTCATCCTCATCAGTTCACTCAGTCCCATGTAATTCATTTTTTTTTTCACCTTGATCTTTTGTTAGCACTTTTATGAGTTCATCAGTTTTTCATTAGAGTTCTGAAAATGCTTATTCATTCAGTTCAGCGGTACAGTCAGTTACCAGGAACCTGTACTTGTCAGAGTCTTTTCCATGAATTTCTTGAAGATGAAACCCTTTTATAGGAACATATTTGCAAAATCATCAGAGTACACCCAGAACTGTCTGTAAATGACAAAAGACTTAAAAATGACCACGGTTAAAGATTTGATGCTTTTTTTTTTTTTTTTGCTTCTTTCATTATACTTTTCTCTATTTTCTACAATGAACATATAATAGTTCTAGAAGCATAAATAAAGCATTTTGAAAGAAAAATAGGGTTGAAAAATAAGCTTAATTGAAAGGAAAATTGTGTGGTGACTTCTGACTACACAACCAAGGAAGCCCAAGGAAATAGAAAAACCCATGTCTGCAGGCCCCCCGGCTGACTTCAAGCAGGTGCATGTACACTCCCATCCTCACCCATTCCACAAAGGAGTTAAGGTGGCTGCGTCCTCCTGGAAGCTTGCTTTAGTGCAAAGATAGGGAGTGTCAAGGAATCATACAATTCTACAACACGCGTGCTAAGCAAACACCTTAGATACAACTCAATCCCCTACTCTGGAGACCTGGAAAGTTAAAGCACACACCTAGCGTGACTTTGCCAATCAGAGGCAGAGCTGGGAGGATCAGCGTAAAATCTTGGCATCACTTGGGCTCTTTCAACCCCAGCTTTGCACACCTTTCCTGCATGGTGTAGCCACTGGGGAATTGACGAGCGGCTTGTGGACTGAGCCTTGTTCCTTAACAGTCACACTACCTCCATTTATTGGTATCTGTTAGAGCAATGATCCTTGTCTGCTGTCTCGGAGAAATGTACAGGCGGACATCTCTCAACTCCAGTGCTCAGTGGCCACCCCAGGGACTGCCAAGCTCCTTCCGTAAAGTGACCCTTGAGCTAAAAAACCCGGTGTATGACCTCAGGATTGGTAGCAGGGACTGCTAGCTGTCCCCCAACATGGAGTCTCCCTTTCTATAGTATTAGGACTCCAAACGTATAGATGAACTCATGCCTGCCCCAAATAAAGACTGTATTTCCCAGCTTCCTTTGTAGCTGGGTGGCTAAGTTCTCTGGTCAGTGGGATGTGAAGGTGACATCTGCATCTTCTGGGATGGGTCCTTCATGGGGAGGGGCGATGTACCCACAGCTGCCCCTTTCCCTTTCCCACTGTTTGGAATAAAGACAGGTGGTAATAAGTCATATTGGACCATCCAGATGAAGGTGACAGAGTAGTGGCGACAGATGAACCAGACAGAGGAAGCCTGAGTTCCTGCCTGTAGAGCCCCCTCAGCAGCAACCCCTTACACTCAGACTGTTGTGTGACAGAGAACTGGACTTCTATTTCGCTTAAGCCACTGTTATTTGCAGTTTCTTTTAATACAGCCTAGCTCTATCCTAACTAATAGAGCAAAGAACCACGGAGAAACATACCCCTCAAGGGTAGGCAGCATGGGTGGTGACAGTGATGTTCCTGATGATAATGTAACAACAACAACCCCATCTCGCCTCACGTGTGCTTCCATGGAGGACAGAGAAGTCACCAGATGACATGACAAGGATTGTGCCTTGTGGATCAAGCTCTGGTAAAGCTCAACCCAGTGGCCTCCATAATCATAAACACCATTTACTGAGCACTCACATACTTTATTACCCCTCACAATAGCAGATCAGTGGTAATGATGAAAGTAAGGCTGAAAGGACCAACTTCCTATCTCTCCAGCTCTCTCCCACCTCTATTCCCACTTTCACGCTTCTTCTACATGAGAGAAACACCTGGTTCCTTAAGTGCCCAGTCTCTCAGACCTGTTCTGGCCACACTTCCCACCCAGCCAGGCCGTTGAGCCACTGAAGACCTTCCCACAGCTGCACACACTGGTGCCAAAGCACAGGCACTGTCCTTGGATGTGGCTGAGCCATCAGCTCTGCTCAAAAACATCTCCCTACGTTTCGCTTCCAGTGATGGCTAAGTAGTTTGCATCAAACTAACCCACCCACAGATAACTATTATAAACTCTGCACAAATAAAACAAATAACAATTTGCAATCACTGAAAAGTGACCAAAAGCAGGCAGAAAATGGAGGGGTTATAACCTCTAAAGGAAGGGAAGAAAACGAAGTGAGATCCTATGCTTAACCAGTTATTCCCCTGAGGTAGCTTCCTAGTCCCACCAAGTTAGAAGGACTTGGTAAACACCTCAGGCATTTAGTGAGAACCCCAGAAGGGTCAGCTTTGGGAAAAAGGGCATCATCTCAGGACTAAGGGTTATATCAGAGGACTAAGGAAAAAACCAAAAGAGACCTATCTTAACAAACTTTAAACATGGTAAGTAGGTTCCATGTCCTGGCTATTGTAAATAGTGCTGCAATGAACACTGTGGTACATGTCTCTTTTTGAATTATGGTTTTCTCAGGGTATATGCCCAGTAGTGGGATTGCTGGGTCGTATGGTAGTTCTATTTTTAGGTTTTTAAGGAACCTCCATACTGTTTTCCACAGTGGCTGTATCAATTTACATTCCCACCAACAGTGCAGGAGGGCTCCTTTTTCACCACACCCTCTCCAGCATTTATTGTTTCTAGATTTTTTGATAACAGCCATTCTGACCAGTGTGAGGTGATATCTCACTGTAGTTCTGATGTGCATTTGTGCAAATCAGATATATTTGCATTTGTGCAAATCAGATATGTGATATATAATTAGTGATGTTGAGCATCTTTTCATGTGCCCCTTGGTCATCTGTATGTCTTCCTTGGTGAAATGTCTATTTAGGTCTTCTGCCCAGAAGATGTGGCACATATATACAATGGAATATTACTCAGCCATAAAAAGAAACGAAATTGAGTTATCTGTAGTGAGGTGGATGGACCTAGAGTCTGTCATACAGAGTGAGGTAAGTCAGAAAGAGAAAAACAAATACCGTATTCTAACGCATATATATGGAATCTAAAAAAAAAAAAAAACAAAAAACAAATGGTACTGATGAACCTAGTTGCAGGGCAGGAATAAAGATGTAGACATAGAGAATGGACTTGAGGACACGGGGTGGGAGGGGGAAGCTGGGGCGAAGTGAGAGTAGCATCGACATATATACACTACCAAATGTAAAATAGATAGCTAGTGGGAAGTAGCAGCATAGCACAGAGAGATCAGCTCGGTGCTTTGTGATGACCTAGAGGGGTGGGATAGGGAGGATGGGAGGGAGGCTCAAGAGGGAGGGGATATGGGGACATATGTATGCATATGGCTGATTCCCTTTGGTGTACAACAGAAACTAACACAGTATCGTGAAGCAATTATACTCCAATAAAGATCTATTAAAACAAAAAAACAAAAAACAAAAAAAAAACCATGGTAAGTAAACCCTTCCAAAAAAAAAAAAGGATTAGTTGCCCATAATTTAATTCCCCATTGAAATAAAACTCAACACTCTTCAGAGGAAGGTAACAGAATCTATGAATCTCTACGAATTATTATTCACAATGTCCACTACACAATAAAAAAGGATTAGACATGAAGAGGCAGGAAATTTAAGCTATAATTAATGGAAAAAAACTCAATAGAAACAGATACCCAGATGACTCAGATGTTGGATTAGCAGATAAGAACTTTAAAATAATTATTATAACTGTGTTAAAAATATAAAGGAAAAAGATGAATATGATGGGTGAATTTCAAGAGATATATGGAGACTAAAACAAAACCCAGAAATCTTAACACAAAAAAACACAGTCCCTGAAATAAAAATGCCGAGGAAAGGGCAGTAAACTTGAAGACAATCCAAAAGAAATTGTTCAAACTGAAGCACAGATTTTAAAAAGATAGAATAAAAATGAACAGAACTTCAAGAACTTCTAGGGCAATATAAAGACCTGATATACATGTAGTTGGGGTTTCAGAAAGAGTAAAAACAAACAAACAAACAAAAACTAATGGTCAGATATTTTCTCAATTTGATTAGAAACATCAACCCACAGCTTCAAGAAGCTCAGTGAACCTAAAACAGGATACAAAGGAAACCACACCCACACAAGTCATAGTCAAATTGCTGAAAACTAAAGATAAAGAGAAAACCTTAACAGCAGCTAGGAAACATAAAGACACAATACATACAAGTAAACAATGACAGGAATGATGGTTGATTTCCCTTCAGAAACAATTGAGGACAGAAGACAATGGAGCAACATCTTTAAAATTCTAAAAGAAACAAACCACCATCATCCCCATCATGTCAGCTCAGAATTTTAAAGCCAGTGAAAATTTCCTTCAACACTGAGGGCAAAACAAAAACATTTTCAGATAAGGGAAAACTGTGATCATTTGTCACCAGTGAGCCCTCATTACAGGAAATGCTTTAGGCTGAAGGGAAATTTTACAGATGGAAGTTTGGATCTTTAAAGAAGGAATATAGGAGCACCAGAAATGGTAAGTCTGTGATATATAAAAACATGTGACTTGTCTTTGACCACCTCCTGTTTCCATCCACATCAGTAACAATTCATAACATCCTCCTGTTTTGTCCCTGCTTCATCCTCAGCGAGACTCACTCTCAGAAGATGGCCTCAAATCTACTTTACAACATTAAGTACAAACCACTTCAATTCCTTGCTTTTACCCTCTAATATAACAACAATAACTACAGTAACAATGACTAAACATCTGAGTGCTTATCATGTGCCAGGTAAGTACTTTATATGCATAACTTAACTTAATCCTGATAACCTGTGCCATGAGTTATGCTCTTTAGTATTTATACGTTTCTGCTAAGAAGACTGAATAAAGTTGATCCCTGAGCAACATGGGGGTTAGGGGTGCCGACCGTCCACACAGTGGAAAACCCGTGTATAACTTATAGTCGGTCCTCTGTATGCGCACTTCGGTTCCTCTGTTCAACCAACGGCAGATGGTGTAGTACTGTAGTATTTACTACTGAAAACAATTGCATATAAGTGGACCAGCCCAGTTTAGACCCACGTTGTTCAAGGGTCAACTGTATAAGAGATGCTAAATTACTTGCTCAGCGTCAACAGCTGGAAATGGCAGAGCCAGGATACAAAGATATTTGCAAAGTTGTCTACGTGTGTCCAGCCGTATCCCCATCCCTCCAGTCTCTGAGCATTTGCTCCTTCTGTCAAAGCAAGCCTCTCCTTGGGGTTCTCTTGGCCCTGAGCCTCTCAGCCATCAAGGTTCTTTTCTCTTTTCTCAACCCCTCATTCTCTACTCACTCTTTCCTTTCATCCAATTCTTAAAATTCTTGCATCCTTAAAAAAAAACCCTTCCCTGTCACTAAGTGGCTCTCCAGCTCTCTGCCAATCTCTCACCTCCATTCCCTTGGTATGCTTCTTGGAAAAGGGCCCAAACCAGCTGTCCCCACTTCCTCTCTTCTCACCCACTGCTCAGTGGTCTGACTCTTGCCCCTCTGCCCACTGAGGCTGCTCTGGCTGTGGTCGCCATGGCCATTCATCTCCAAGTTGTAAGGACACTCTATAGGCCAGACTCTACTAGATGTACTTGACCCCGTGGACCAATCTCTTCCTTGACACTCTTCCTTCCTTTGCTTTCATGACATGACTTGTCTCTGGCTCTCCCTGCCTCTCTAACTGCTGTTCCTTATTGGCCTCTTACAGGATCCTCTTCCTTTCTCTGTCCCTAAAATGTTGGTGTTCCCTACTGTTTTGTGTCAGGGGACCTGATTTCATGTCACAGCTTCAAAAAGGATGTGCTGCTGGCTTCCCAACCTACATTCCAGGCCTCACCTCTGTCCTGAGCCCCAGATCCAGGTATCTGACCGCTTACTGGACATGTCCATCCACGTGTCCTCTAGACCTCTCACTAAACATATGTGTCCCACCCGGAGCCCATCATCCCCCTCCAGACTTACTTCTTCTACTTTCCCCATCTCGATGAATGGCACCTCCACCTCCATAGGTGCCCAAGCCTCCAGAAGCCCTCCTGAGTTCCTCCTCTTCCCTTGCTCTCTCGTCCACGCCCTCACAGCAGAGGAATCACTGAGCTGATACTTTGCCTCCTGAGTGTTTTCACCTGTCTGCTTCTCTCCATCCCCACCAGCACTGCCCCAGTTCAGTCCTCCAACTTCTTTTACCTGAATAGCCTCAACAGCTTCCTGACTGGTCTCTCTGCCCTGAGGTTCTCCCTGGATAAATAATCTCTCACCAGCACCAGTGTTATCTTTCTAAAACATAAATCTGATCATATCACTCCCTACTGCCCCCAGGAAACAATCCAAACACTTCAGCTTGGTCTGCAAAGGGCCCGCCCCTTGCTTCCTTTGACCTCATTCCCCTCTTTCCCAGCTTGCACTTTATACTTTAGTAATAATACTGTGGTCAGGACTCTACACACACAAGTCACTTTGTGTTTCTGTGCCTTTTCTAATGCTCTTCCACATGGTTAAAACCTAATCAGAGATCAAGATTCAGCTCCTCTGCTGAATCCAGTCATCTTCTGAGCCCTCAGCTTGGCCTCAGGGCCCCTCATTTAACAGTTTCTCTTCTAAACTGGAAAGATCTCATACTAGTCAGTCTCTCCCACTGGCCAGTGATTTGGTAATTCTCAACATGTAGTGCATGGACCACTTGCTTCAGAATCACATCAGAAGCTTGTTAAATATGCAGATTGCTGAGCCCAGCCCAGACAGACAGAATCACAATCTCTGGGGTGTCAGTCTGGGAATCAGGATTCCAGACAAGCCCTCAGATAACTCCTTTGTGCAGTAAAGTTTGCAAACAGCTGCGTAGATTCTGAGCTCCTGCCGTAATTTGTCTGAGGAAGCTGTGGTATCCAGGAGGAGGGGGCAGATTCCTTGCCTGGGGTGAGAGACAGGGAGATGCCCATGCCTGCAGAAGGGGCTAATCACGGATGAAAAAACCAAGGCTCACTCAGAACTGAGGTCATACAGGTGGGGGTGGCAGAGGCAGGGTTAGAACCCAGGTCTCCCTGACTGCAAAGCCCCTGCTCCTGACTGTATTCCCTCTGCTTCCTGACGTCCCTTCATTTCTGAAGCTGTCACTGAGTGTGTGTGGGGGTCACATCCTGCCTGGCTCCCTCCTGTCAGAATCTATGGTCATGAGCCATAACAGCTCGGCAGAGTCCACGTAAGAGGAAGTTCATTTGCATTTTAACAACAACAACAAAAGTCAGCTCTCTAAGGGCAGAACAGAAACAAGAACTTTTAAGATGGCCTTGGTTACCAGAAATTTTCTAGCTCCTTGGCGTCATTTATTTTTCCAGACACAAGGCATAAGCAGTTGGTCCTACGCTACTGCCAGCTGGAGCCCATTGCTCCCAGACAGGCCAGATCTGCAGGGAGAAGGTGGTCACAGTCTTTCCTGGGCAGCACCTTTCTGGCATATGGTGTAAATAAGTAGTACTCATTCACTTATTCACTCTTGAGTGTTTACTATGCGTTAGACCAAAATATGCCCTGGTCCCAGCCTATAAGGAGTTGTTCCCTCCCATGGAATGCTCCTCCATATGGCTAACACCTATTCACAGTTCACGATTCAGTCTTGAACTTCCAAACTTGTGGAGGAGCTAAGGTTAGCACACAGAACTATGGTCCCTGACAGATGCGTAGGACTATTGTAGTTAGAGGGTCTCTAAGAGGAGGGCGACCTTGCTTCTGATTGATTTCTTGAGGAAAGGCAGGGCAACTATGCCAGTCCTTGAGTGAATACTAACTTTCCAGCAGGTGAAGATGGGGAAATAGTAGAGGATGGGAAGTACGGGGAGTAACTCCCAGATGGAGGGAATGGGGGTGTTCTGATTTTGGTAATCAGAACCAACCTTCTTACAGATTACAATTATAAATTCTGAGCAGAATGTAAAAAACAACTATCTGAAGGCACTAGAAAGTGACAAAAGCAGGTAGAATCTAGAGGGGAGTCAACACTTAAAAGAAGAGAATGGCCCTGGGCAAGGCTCCTGTTTTTATGACTGTTTATTCACCTAAAGACAGCCCCAGCTGGAGCTGAGGGGTCGCTACAACTTGGAAGAAACCCATAGTCTTACTGGTTAAAAATGAGAGGGCAGATCATAAAACTATCACAGCAGCCGGAAAATGTGGAAAATCCTGGAGATGAGAAATCCCAAATTCTGCACGTAAATGATACCCAAATCTCTGGCCCAAAGAGACCACAAGCAGCCTAAGACTGAAAACCAAACAAACAAAGCTGAACAGAACTTTAAGTTGCTGCCTACCATGAGGGAGAGAATTGAGAATTTGGGTTCAGCAAGTACTATTCCAAAGGAACAAGCAGAATCCATAGTCTTAATCACAATGTGTAGTATACAACTCAAAATTACTATACATATGAAGTAAAAGCCATATTTAAGAAAACTAGAATAAATGGAGACCAATCCCGAGGTGACCCAGATGTTGAAAGTAGCAAGCGTTTTTAGGCAGCTAATACAATTATGCTCAAACATATAAAGAAAACATGCTCACAATGAAGACACAGATTTTCATCTGTGCATCTCAGCAGAGAAACTATAAAGAAGCAAATATAAATTTAGAACTAAAAATACAATATCTGAAATTTTTAAATGCTTAACAGAAGACAGCAAATGACAGATGAAACAGTGAACTTGGAAATGGATCAATAGAAATTATCTGAAACGATAATATGGGGACACCAGACATAAAGAACAACTAGCTACCCAGGTAGGCCACAACCTCCATTCCCTCTCAAAGGTCAGCACAGGTCATACAGTGTGTGAGTGTATTGATGGGAATGTGTGTATGAGTGTATGTGAGTAGACACATGATGAATGGAGATACACAGGTGTGCATGCAACTGTGTATCTGCATGTGGAAAGTAGTAGGTGTAAGAGGCTTGTGTGGGTATGACTGTGTGGTGGGGAGGGAGTCATTTCTGCTTTGAAGGTAAAGCCCAGATCGATGTATGCACACAGCCCTGGTGAGGCCAGGAGGCTAAGAGGCTGAGGTGACCAGGAGCCTCCATGGGGGAGGGGGACAGATTTCTGCCAGCAAACCTAGGCTCCCTGTCAGTGCCTCCTAGGGCAGCGCATGGCCAGGCCTAGAGGATCTGGCATGCAGCTAGCAGAGTGCCCCACCCAAATGGACCTGGGTGGGGTCATGTGCCCAGAGGGCCCTGGTCTGTCTTCAGGGACCTCTGCCAGTGCCTTGGCAGGCTCTGAATGCTGTATAATGGGCTTGGAAGAACACTGTGTTGGGAGTATCCTGGAAAAATGACAGCCTCTCTGGCCCTCAGCTTCTTATCTCTAAAATGGGGATAATCACAGCTTCCTTCAAGGACTCTTGGATCAAATGAGTTAGACTGCGTGAAGGTACTCTGTGCAAACAAAATGAGGACTGACCAACTGACTGAGGGATTTCCAAAAGATGCTGTAGAAACTTGGTCCTGGGAACCCTTGTGCTTGTAATCTGTATTCACATCCCAATAAATGAGTGTTCCCAGAGCTTCAGGAAAGGCTGGCCCTCAAAGAGGTGGGTTCCAAAGGAACCATGGAGTCTTGGCCACAGCATTCATTCTCTGTATTCCATTTCCTCTTATGAGGTATGCAGTAAATTATTCTTGCTGGAAACTTTTCCACAAGGATGTAAAGAGGGTCTCAAGACAACATGAGCAGCAGGCTTGACTCTGAGACTCTCCTACCAGTGCATGACCCCCACGATCCTCCCCTTCCCTCCTCGACTGTGCTGCGTGAGCCTCCTGTACTGCTCGATGCCCCTCCGAGGAGGCTGGACTGCATCCTGCTGTGGTTAGATCACCCCAAACCTGGCAATGCTTATTTATTCCTTTAATATTGCTGTACTTGCCAACTGTACTGCTTATGAAAAATGGCAGGCACTTCGTTTTATACAAAACAGGCGGAACCTTAACAAGGATAGATTTCATAGCTGCGTCCACATTTATCTTCTTCTGAAGGTGGTGTTAACCAGTGTTAACAGGGGCTCAGACACACAGTGCAGAATGATGGCGCATTACACGCCTCCCTCTACACAAAAGCTCCCATTGGCCCTGCATATGCCCGAGGAAAGAGATGTTTCCTGAGGCACTTGTTGAAATCGTTTTTGCTACATGCATTTATTATGAAACGTAATTTAGCATCCACATTCTGACAAGACACAGTAATAAAGTGTGCTGTGGAAATTTGCATGGTAATTTGCATGAATTGACTCAAGATTCTCTTCTCTGGAAGAGAAATCATGAAAAGGAATGTATGTGTGTCTTCTTTTAGCCTTGGCCAGGCCTTGGCCCGTGGCTGGGGAAGCATCCCCAAGTGGCAGAAAGCAGCTGGGCATGACAAGCCCTTGACAATGAAGCTGCTGTTTGTGCTCTGCACCACCAGCCATCAGACGAGAGTATCAGGGTAAAGTCATGCAAATGAGCATGCAAAATGAAGCTGGCAAAACTTACGGATTCAGACCAGCAAGTGGATGCTGTGGGGGAAGGAGACAGCAGCCTCTGGAAAACACGCTGGGCACGGTCTGGCCTTGCCAGCAGCTCAACCAAGTGCTGCGGAGGAGGGGCGGCTGGCTGGGAGGCCACAGCGCAGGTACCTGGATTCTTTCAGACACCTCAGTCTCAAAGTCTACACAGTCCCTGTGGCCACTTTCCTCCCAATGGGGAGTGGCTTATGCCAGTCACCACCCAATACAAATATTTATCAATTGCTCTTTTATTTCCTGACTGTGCTCTGAAATATCAACCAAACAATATGCACCTTACAACTTTAAACAAGGGGTGAAATGTCATCAAAATTAGTCAATCCTTCCAGAAGCCACACAGATGCCCAGGGATGTGTGGCCTGAAGCTCCCTGAGAGGTCTCCCACAGGCTCACAAATGGATGCAATGCATCAGCCCTCTCCTCATCTCTTAGGGAGAAAGATGTTCTGGGGGATGGACTTTTGAGGGCATCTAAGAGCTATCTACGAGTAACCTATGAAGTGAATTAGGAAGGATTACTAAAACCTGGGTCAGAGTTGCGTGATGGGGCCACTTCACTTATGAACGCTAGCAGGTGCTATTGGACTCCCCCAGTACCAACCGGCAACCTCCTACTCCCTTGCCAGCCTGGAAACTGTAAAAGTGAAATTCCGCTTTCCCAGCCTCTGTAGAGGATAACGGTGATCGTGTGACTCAGTTCTGGCCAATAAGACATAAGCTGCAGTCTGCTGGAGGGGGAGGGGATTCTAGGGACGCTCTTGCTATCTCTTTCTGCCTTGAATGCAGAGGTGACCTACGGAGCCAGGCTGCATGAAGATAACCCACAGAACAAGGAGGCAGAATAGAATGACAGCAGGGGTCTGGGACCTGCCTGACGGCATCACTGTGCAGCTGGGCCACCTCAAGTCCTACCGTGACTTCTCTCACCTGAAAAACCAAAGCCCTTCCTTGTTTAAGCCAGGTTAGTCAGGTGTCTCTACTAGAGGCTGACTGCATACCTAATTTGCAATATGCTTGACAAAAGAGAGGGAGAGAAGCGCAGGGGAGAGGAGGGAGGGAAAGAAAAGATGTTACAGCAAGTCTGCCCTCAGACCAGTGCCAGGTAAACGTCCAAAAGGAGCACCTGGGTGACTGGTGGTGCCCCAGTGGGTGTCTGAGGGCAAGGTCATCTTGCCAAGCTGCCTGGCATTCAGGGACATTTCACTATGTAAGAGTGTCACCTCACATTTTGACCGCAGAACCTAATGTTTGCGAAAGGTCGAACTCTACTGCATTAATATGATAAAATCATCATGTTGCTAGAGCTAAGCAAAGATGGAGTCCAGTGTTCTGCCAGAAGTCTGGGGCCCTGGCAGCATCTGGCAGAGTGCCAGAGCTCTGCACATGTGCACATGCAAGCATGGTTGGGAGGCCTACAGTTTCCCATGAAAACACTTTGTTAGTAAGTTATTGTTAGCTTCACTTCATCATTACCAACTTAGTTTGTTGTGGAGTTGTTGGTTTGCTTCGCTCTCTATATAGAGTATGGTAATGTACATTTGTATCAACAGTATTTCTGGCCTATAATTTTCCACCATCTAGGCTTTAAGACCTCCATGAGCTATGGTTTAAATACAAATTAACCACATCCCTACTGCTAAAGTTTGCGGCCACTGGTCTAGGTGATGCAGGGGTTAAAGGCCATCCAAATAATTTCCAGGTTAAAAAATGCAATACTAAGAAACTGGGATGCTGGCCCAGAATCTCTCAGCTAAGTGACAGAGCTGGGATTTGAACCCAGGCCCCTGCATGCAGCATTGTTTTGGAGGAGAAAAAAAAAAAGCTGATATAAGAGGATGTGCTGACTCTTCCTCCTCTGTGTGACCCCACTCTGACCACCTCGACAGGGGTGGAAGATCCTGCCCCTGTCTCTCCAGGAGCCCGGTGGTTACCCGGACACCACCTGGGGATACGTGGCATCTTGGATTCTATGGGGAAAGGTCCCTCCTCCTGGCCCTCCACCTGCTCTCTACAGTCCGACCCAGAAAACTCAGTAGCTCTTGGGGCTTCAGGAATCCAGATCCTTCCAGCATCTCCTGGGCCCACCCACATAACAGCCATTTTCAAACATCTTCACTTGGCTGTTCCACTATCACTTCCCACTCGACTTTTCATTTTGCTTTGTGTTGATGGCACCGATATTCTTCTGGGGCGTCTGGACAGAAACCCAGGGCCCACTCCTCTCCCTCTTCTGCGCCCCACAGGCCTACTCTGTATGCTCGCCCCTCCCACTGTCCTGTGTGTCTAGGCCCCGGCTTGGCCCAGGCCCCTCACTCATATCCCACGCAGCCCTGCATGACTGCTCAGTGACACTCCTCCTTCCCCTGCCCTGCCCTTCCACTCACAGAGCTGCATCCAAGTCTGCGGGCCCTGCTGCAACTGCCATCCCTGCCCTGGCCGGGGCCCACAGGCCTGTCTCCTGCAAACTCTGGGGTCTTTGATCCCATCGGTGCCCACCGTAGGAACCACAATAGCTCTCCATTCCCTGCCCCGTAAGCCCAAGTCCCGCTGAGCTCCTAGGGCCTCCACAGCCTCATCAACTAGGCCCATTACCCGCTGGGACAGCAGACACAGACCCCGGAACCCACAGTACTTTTAGAGGCCCACAAAAATGTTTTCGTTTTTATTTTAACTTTTTAAATTTTAATTTCTTTTAAAATCAAAAGAAAAAAATGAATATAATAATAATGATATATAATAATGAATCCAGCCTGTATTGTCTTCATCTTTATAACAATACAGTTATAAAATATAATTTACATACATTATATATATTTGTGTGTATATATATATTGCTTTTTAATGAAGGAAGGCACAAAGTGCCCGGGAAGGCAAAAGTGCCTAAGGCCGTGGAAGTCAAAAGGCAGCTCGGCCAGTAGCCCCCCAACAGGCCCGCTAGGACCCTCCTCTCCAAAAAGGCAGAGCCCGCCCCCGCACCGCCCCCCACGCATGCGCAGCACTGGATCATTGCACCTGGGGCTCCCACCAAGGCTTCTCCTTCAGCATACTAGCCCTCCCTCCCACGCAGTGGCATCAGATCCTCCCTGCCCTTTCCCACTCAGCTCCCACCCTCTCCTCCAGGAAGCCTTCCACACCCACTAGAACAGCCACTGATCCCTGCCTTGTCTGAAGCTCCACGCCCCTAAGGACCACAACACTCTTGACGAGCTTCACGCATTAATGTAGGATGGGAGAATGGGAGGATGAGCAGGGCGGTACCTGGACGATGACGGCAGCGTTGGTTACGACGTGAGCCTCAGCCCCATGCCAGCACTCCAGCCGCAGACCATGCTACCCGGGGGGGGGGGTGGGGGGGTGGGGGGGGCGGACACGTGAGGCCCAGCCCCTCACCTCTACCCGCCCCCCGCCCAGGATCTGTCCTTGCAGAACTGCAGCCTGGCCACCCCACAACCGGACCTTGCCCTCAGAGCTGAGTGCCCAGCACAGTACGATGTGCACACACACCCTGGCAGATGGACGGGTGCTGCGCCGTGCACCCCGGAGGCCAAGGGCCCAGCTGCCTTGCCTGGTGCCCTTGCAGCACGCCATTTGGCTCCTCTGAATCTCCTGCCTCTTGCTGACCAAGTGCTCCATGCTGTGGCCACAAAAGCCATCTCCCCTGGACCCTGCACGCCGACCCATCCACTCCTGTCTGACTGGCTGCACCTCCTCTTCAAGGTGGAGCCCCGGGCACCCCCCCCCCCCCCCACCTATCAGAGGGAACCCTCTCTCCTGGTCTCTGTTGGCTGCTGTGGGCTCTGTGTGGGCTCGCTCATCTCCTTACAGTGACCCCCTGACAGAAAGGTGCTCAGTACCATCAGCAAGCTACCCCCAAGTCCCCATCCCCTTCCTTTTCCCTGGCCCCGGCAGCGGAGGGGACCGGAGAGCAGCGCCCATGAGCGTGAGGCTGGGTGTCCAAGGAGGACATTCTGGCTTGACCCATCCCCAGGTCCTTCTTCCTCACTGTGGCCCACTTCAGGCCCACCAGTGAAGGCGATGCGGAGACACTTCAGGTGTGGGGCTTGGCTGCCCAAGCCTGGCAGCCTCCAGACCACCTTCCTGAGTCTGGTTGGACAAACATTAGCAGAACTCGCTGCCCCGGAAAGAGAGACTTCAAAGCGTCCAGCCCCACGCGGACGACCCCTCACACACCATGGTCATCACAAACGCCCCCTCCCTGGGCACCTGGGATGTGCTGCTGTGGGGCCCAGCGGGAGCTCAGCTCCCCTGAAAGGCCACCCGTGCTGCCGGGGTGAATTGTCGGGGTGGGGCAGGCGCTGGTTTGGGGGCTGCTGAGCAGCTAGATGGGCAGCGCCATAGCGTCAGTGACGAGGCCCCAGGAAACCTATTTACTTTATTAAATCAACTTACAAATGTTACATAAAGAAACATCTGATCACTCTGAAAAGCCCTGTAAGAACAAAAAGACTTGCTGCCAGATAGGCTCCTGGGGAAATGGCTTCCCCAGGTCAGATGCTGGGCCAGTAGCACGTGAAGCGCCAGAGGGGCCTGGAGCCTGGAGGGGTCCCCAATGGGATCAGACTGGGAGGTGCTGGGACACTGTGTAGTGGGTTGAAGAGTGTCCTCTTCCCAAATTCTGTCCACCTGGAATCTCAGAATGTGACCTTATTTGGAAAGAGGGTCTTTGTGAATGTAATTAGTTAAGGGTTTCAAGATGAAAAATCATCCAGGATTTGGGGTGGGCCCTAAATCCGATGACTGGAAGTGGCAGGAAGGATTCCCTCCCAGGCCTTTGGAGAGAGCGTGGCTCTGCTCATTCCAGACTTCTAACCTCCGGAATTGTGAGAGAATAAACTTCTGTTGTTTTCAGCCACTTGGTTTGTGGCAATTTGCTATAGCAGTCCCAGGAAACTAATACACACCTAGCGGGGAGAGAGGAAAGCCCCCAGATCACTGAGGGGCTACGAGCAACTCAGGCAGTCCCTCGGCCTGTGAGGGCACAGTGGACACAGCCATGCTGTCCCCTTCCCGGAGGCACCGTGGGACCCAGGGCGTGCTCCAGTGCAGTCCTCCAGAGACACTCCCAAGAGCAGCTAGGTAAGCCCCAGCGGACCGGGACCCACTAGGCTGCTTTCCTAACTTGTGCTGTGGTGGCAGGTCCAGGGACAGGCCGGGGGCTCTAGCCTTGGTTATCAGTTCATCTCAGTCACCTCTGAGATTTAAAAGTGCTAATGCCTGACGCAGCCTGTGCATCTCCAGTCATCCCCCAGTAGGTAATGCTAACGTGCAGCCAAGATGGGGGACCCATGAGAAACCCCAGGAAGAGGGCTGCTCCCGGATTCTCCCCTCTCACCCCCAGCCACCACCTGGGGGCCGGAAACCTCCCATTCTGGTTCTGTTGCAGGTTTCAAACAGGTAGACCAAGGGCCAGGCCCGCAGGTGGGTTTCACTGGCCACTGGGAGGGGAAAGGGGGTCTGGCCCACAGAGAGGCCCATGTCTTATCACGGCGCAGGTACCAGGGATTTCTTCTTAGTACCTTTTGAAAGACATTTTTTAGTTGGGATTTTATACAAGAGAATTGTTGCAGGCGTGAATCTCACCAGGCTGTAAGTCTTGACTTTTTGCTTCTTTAAGTGAGTGGATTTAGATGGGGTGACAGGTGGGTGGTGAGAGGCTGGGGAATGCACATGTCAAGAGGAGAACAGGTACACGTGTGTGCAGGGGAAGTGCCAGGCAGGAGGCGGCAGGAGACCCGCTCTCCCAAGGCCACAGGTCAACAAGGTGACATCTCCCCCGGGCCTGCCAGGAGGACAGGACCCCCGAGAGGTCTGGCGGGAAACCGCGCTCTGCATGCCCAGGTCCTCATGCCAGCTCCTTGGGGCCTCGGGCATGTTCAGCCCCAGACAGAGGGAGGACTCGCTGCCACCCAGGATGAGGTTGAACCCCCTCTACCCTCCATGCCCGGCTCAGGGCAGGGCCAGATTCTGTGGCCAGGTCATTTTCTCCTACTTGTCTGCAAACAAAGTAAGCACTTGATAAACATCTGTTGTCAGAATAAGTGAATAGGGGAGGGGGGCGGGAGACAGAGCCAGAGACACACATAAGGATGGGAGGGGTGGAGCGGTGGATCCGCCCTGGGAACTTTCTGGGCACCTCAGCTAATCAAGGCGGTGGGGTGGGGGTGGGGGGGCGCCCTGCTGGGCTGTACTGGTTGGTACACAAGGTATTTGTGGGCAGTGCTGGGGAGCGGTCAGCATGGGAGGGCACAACTGGGAACATCCCCCGGGGTCCTCAGGCATCTCGTCTACTTCCCAAGTGCCTCTGCCACCATGTTAAGGAAAAGTAACATTTCCCCCTGTCCATCTCCAGAGAATTCATGAAAATGGGCCTGTGTGCGCACACAACTGGAGCCCCAGCCTCCCAGCCTAACTACCATCTTAGAGGGTATTGGGAGAGAAGTTCTACCTGCAGCCAAAAAAAAAGTCAGAAAAGCCTGCAGTGGGGAGGGACTTGGGCTTTCTTCACTTTTTGCCAGGACACTGGACATCGACACTGGGCCACTGTGGCCGCTCAGTCAGATGGAGTCTAAAAACCGAGGCAGACAGGGCCTCTTGAAGCCACTGTGGTGGATTCTGACACCAGCTGACACCAGCTGTGGGCAGGCCCTGTTCTGGACCCATGAATGCAGAGGTGGATCCGAGGGGTCCTGGCCTCAGCCAAGCTGAGAGCCCATCCAGCAGCCAGAGCAGTAGGAGTTCCTGTAGGGCTGGGAGGCCAAAGGAGCCCTGAGGACAGTGTGCGAGGGAAGATGGAGCCGTGGAGGGGTGCAGAGCATGAGGAGGGTCCTGACCACAGACAAACATGTGCTCTGAGCCTTGATGAGTCAGAGGAATTTTTCACAGCAGAGGAGAGAAGAGGGAAGGGCATTCCAGCAGAGGTGACACCATGAGCCAAGGCATGGAAGTGGGACAGTGTCACTGAGTGGAGAGCAGCAAGCAGGGAGCCCCGCTGGACCATGGGATATGGGACAAGCAGTGGGCCATAGGAGGTGACACTGGAGACTCAGACGACATGGGGAGGAGTTGAGGCTTTGATCCACACCAGTGAAGACCACTGCAAAGGCTCTGAGGCCATCTCTACTGCCCACCACTTCCAAGAACACCAGCCAGCCAAGAGCATCGCTTATTATCAATGGGACATCGACATGAAGTATTGTAAGTAACTTAATATTTGAAAAATCAAATAATCAAAATAATATCTGTGAGATCATTCACTGACACACACACACATGCACATGAACACACACACAAATATGCAAATACCAAGTCAGACTTAAGAACTGAAGTTAGAGCTGTGATTCGGACACAAAGCGACGCAGTAGGACTCCCCTTACAGGGAGGAGAGGGCTCTGCAAGCCTGCCGTGGTACAGAGCCTGGCCTGTGCCAAGCAAGACAAAGCGTGGCTGAGATAATCATCCCAGAGCAGATGTCCAAGGCTGTGTACATCCCTCGGGGCCCCATGTCCTTACCCTTCAGTCAATTCTTACCAAGTCCACTAGTTACCTGGTATTTCAGATGACAGCAGAGGAGAAGTAGGGATTTAGAGGGAGGCAGAGAAAGGGGCTGTGTATGAGGCAAAGATGCTGACTGGCCCAGAGTGAGACAGACAGACTAAAGA